>NC_056733.1:969553992-969626492 GCF_019279795.1 Protopterus annectens | reverse complement strand
AGGTGTGGGTTATTGCTATAATCTTAGACATGCAAGGAGATTAATAATAATCCAGCATTACCCACACCCAGGCGTGGGTTATTGCTATAATCTTAGACATGGAAGGAGATTAATAATAATCCAGCATTACCCACACCCAGGCGTGGGTTATTGCTATAATCTTAGACATGGAAGGATAAGGAGCCCAAGTGGCTACTGTTTATCCAGCATCCCCAAGGCATGTGCCATGGGATGTTCTGACAAGATATTCTTTCACATCTGTCCAAAAACTACCCAATGTGTTATACTTCCTTTTAAAGTTTGAGGGGTATGACTGCTGGTAGAGGAAAATGATCCAGGTATGAATAAAGCAGCTCCAATCTCAGTATGTATGCAGTGAGACAGTATACTACATTATCACATTAACAATAACCTCCTTTCAAAAAGGCATGATAACAGTTTGGCCAGCTATATCTGCCCACCATGGTGACCAACATCCAGGGGTCTCAGTGCCTCTCAAATGACCTCTCCCATCTCAACAAAACATGCCTGAATGACAAGGAGGTGACATTCATGGGAATGCCAGGGACATCAGCAGGTAACCAGCTGTTGGTGAGCAGAATGAATGACGTAAAGGGCAGGCAGAGCTCCATAGCAGTGCAAGTTAGAAATAGGAAGGGATTGATACGATACTAAATAAAATAATCAGTTCTAGCAATGCATAAACATGCTAAGGAATATCTTCTCTCTTCCTGAGGCCTGTGGCATTATTGTTTGCATAAGCTAATTAACTTTGGAGTTTATTGGGCACTGAGATAACGCTTCTACATACCACAAAATGTGCACTTTTCTGTTGAGTGTAACTCTTTTATTTGGATGTAGTCTAACTAAAACACTAGAGTCTTTTTCTTTATATTAGTCACATTTCAGCAGAATGTTGTGCTGTGCCTGCTGTCTTGTCTGTTTGTTTTAGTCATCTGATAATAAGAAAATTTCTGGTATGTACAGGTCTCTCTTTCCTGGGTGACAGTAGAAACATCTGCCTGAGAGACTTGCTCAAACTCATAGAGCTTGCAGTTGGAGATCAGAGGTTTCAAACCCTGACCTGCATCTGCTTGATCTAGTGGTAGCTCTGGTGGATATAAAAGATCTCATGTCATGTATCGATAGGGAAGTTCCCGATGCCCTGACCAAATTTCCCTTAGTAGTATAAATTCCTTCTCAGGTCTCCTCTGAAAATAGGATAATAGCCTAGTGGGGCTAAACCAGTCAACAAAGAATAAATAAATAAATAAAGTAAGTAAATACAGAAGAAATAACCCTAAATCACTGTGATTACATTGCCTGATATTGCACATTACATTACTACCGTCTTTTTATTATTTATTTCCATTTAACTGGATACTTTGAGACAGTTGGCCTATTTTCAGTGAGCAAGCATAAGTTAAAAAGCATACAGTTATTTGCTTCTATTCATGAATTGTGCTCCCTGGCATTAATAGAAATCGACACTTGCAAAGCATACAGTTTGTACATCATCTGTTGGTGTACATACACCTTATTTAGATGTTCTTCGTGTTTCACTGTTGCAGTCATTACATTTGGGTAATCTGCTGGCAGGTTGCCCTCAGTGGGCCTGATTAACAAAGTCTTGGGTCCTGTGTCAGTTGCTGTCCCTTCTTCCATGACATCAGGTCATCAGGGGTATAAAACAAGCAGCCAACGCCATTTTCTTTAGTCTAGTTCTTGCTGTGCGGTGCCCCAAGCAGAAGCATTTCGCAAGTGCCGGTCGGCCAACTCCTGAAATATTCGTGTTCGAGTTTCAGAACCAAAGTCCACTAAAGCTAAGTATTCTGTTGGGGAAAATTTTTCTTGATCCATACCGATGTCAGAAAAAGTTAATAATTGTATTACTTGTGGGAAGCAAATACCTCATAAGGATTTCCATTTATACTGTATTCCTTGCCTAGGCCCTGATCACAACATGCCTGGCTGTCGGTTTTGTGCTAGATTTAACCAACGCACTATTAATCGTCGGTATATTTTGCCTCAAAATATTTTGGAAACAGATTTGACTACCCAGAAATGTCATTGGTTAGCAATCCGACTACCAGAGTACACAAAAAAAACACAAAGAAAAGGACAGAGACAGACAGTCGAGGTCCATAACTGACGACGAAGCTTCTCCTAAGCCAGTCGCCAGTTCGCCGGTACTCAGTGAGGTGCTTTCGCAGCCCCTGATATCAACTACATTCGAGTCGCAGGCCCCTACTGAGACCCAGATGGTGTCCGGCATGCCACGAGATACTCAAAGTGTTGGACCCATGGATGTATCTCCCTCGGATGGGTCCAGAGCCGCTGAGCAGGCACCGGCTTCTGTGGGTGTATTCAGGCCTCAACATTTTTATATCAAACCGACGACAGCTGCAAAACCAAAGACAAAAGCAACTTCTAAAGCTAAAAAACTGAAGCATGAGCCACGTGCACAGACCGCTATGCCTAAAATACAGATGATCAAAATGACTGAAGAACTTATTACCTTGATCAGGGGTTCCCAACCTCCTCCTGATAAGAGACCTAGGCAAGACACTGATTATGAATCTTCAGATCAGGTTTCTATTTCTTCTGATTTCTCTTCTGATCAGGAATTATCTATACCTCCCTATGAGGATTCTGATGCAGAGGAGTCTATCTCATCTGCATCATCTCCTGAGGATTATTTATTTGGAGAAACCTTGCATACTTTGAGGAAGCATTTTCACTGGGAGAGTCAAGATTTCTCAGAATCAAAAAAAGAGGCTCAGGGATTTCCTCCTTCTCCCTCAGCAAAGGCCTTTAGCCATACCCCCTGTTTTAGACATTGTGGATGATTCTCCCTCAGCAAAGGCCTTTAGCCATACCCCCTGTTTTAGACATTGTGGATGATGTGTTTTTGGAGTCAAGCCTGATCCCTGACTCCTTACTTCCGGCTCCCAGCAAGCCTGACAGATATTACAGGGTCCCTGACTCACACAAATTTTTATTTAGAAACCCTGCTGCTGATCCTGAAACCATTTCACAGGGTCCAAAGGGAGTTAAGGCCACAACAGCAAAAATCCTACCCCCTTTGACAGAGATTCAAGGGCACTGGATAGATGGGGCAAGAAGGTTTATACATCTGCAACCTTGGCAATTAGGGCCTTAAACTGCCAGTTTCATATGCTCAAGTATCAACAACATGTTATGGGATTGCTGAAACAGAAAATGATGTTGATTTCTGAATGTGCAGAAAATAAAGAATTGCAGGAATTATTGCATGCAGCTGAACAAGTTGGAAAGCATACTTTGCAATGTGGTTTTGATTCCTTAGAGGCCTCCTGCAGGGCCGCAGTTACTGGATCTGTGATTAGGAGGCATACCTGGCTAAAAGAGCAAAATTTGCCTGATCATGTTAAAGCTAAATTACTGGATGCACCTTTACAGCATGATACTCTGTTTGGTATTAAGGCAGAAGAGGTTTTAAAGAAAATGGAAGACAAAGCTAAGTCTATGTAAACTATGAAAGACTTCTGACAAGTGCAGCCACCAAGATTCAGTAGACATTGGCCTACAAAAAATTGGTCCTTTCCTGTGTCCGACAAAGCTTAAAGGGGCAAATCCAGATGCCCTAAGGGTTCCAGATACCAGGCACAAGATTCTTACAGGTCAAAGCAGTGGGGTGCTTCTACCTCCAAATCTGGAGGAGATAAAGTGCAGCCATACAGAAAACAGTCCCAATGACTTCCCTCTGCCTTCACCAAGTACTTACCTTTTGGTAGCACCCTTAGGGGGAAAATTAGCACTTTTTGCTCAAAATTGGCAGTTAATAACCCAGGACAAGTGGGTGCTAAACATAGTATCACAGGGATACAGATTCCATTTCCATACTCTGCCAATGGCAAATGGTTGGCCGGATCTGCCACAAAATCAGTGGGTAGAGGCACAGAAAAAGGTTACATCCCTCATGGATATGGGGGCCATTCAGCCAGTACCAGAACAGGAAAAAGGACAAGGTTTTTACTCAAGACTGTTCTTGGTACCCAGAAAGGACAAGCATTGGTGGCCAATACTGGATTTATCAATTTTGAACACATACCTGGACATTCCAAAATTCAAAATGCTGACTTTGCAGCAGCTTCTGTCCATGCTGGGCAAGAATGCTTGTCTGGTGACATTAGACCTAAAAGATGCATACCTGCATGTCCCAATAAGACAATCGTGCAGAAGATACCTCAGATTCAAGGCTGGCTTAATGCATTACCAATTCTCTGTGCTGCCCTTTGGCTTATCTACTGCGCCCAGGGTCTTTACAAAGTGCCTGGCCCCAGTAATTGCTTTTTGCAGACAAAGAAGTATACAAATATATCCTTACTTGGATGACTGCCTCATTCAAGCAGAGAACAAGGACATTCTTCTTCAACACCTGGCATTTGTGAAAAGGCTTCTAACATGCCTAGGGTACACAGTAAACAAAAAAAACCCACAACTGGTACCCTCTCAAAAGATAACATTCCTGGGTGCAAGCTTGAATACAACTGCCCAGATGGCTTACCTCACGCCAGACAAAGGCAACTGACTACTTACTTCAGACTGATGGCAGCAAAAACCCAGTTATCTGCAAGACAAACTGTGCAGGTTTTGGGCTTCATGGCATCCGGCATCTTACTGATTTCATATGCAAGACTGCATATGAGGAAACTTCAATGGTACCTAAAAAGTTTATGGAGTCAACATTGTCACCATCTGGAAACAATGATTCCTCTTATTCCCTGCCTACAACAGGAGTTTCTATGGTGGGCAAAGGCATGTCACCAAAATATGGGACGGGCCTTCACTCTACCCCCTGCCAGCCAAACCTTAACATCAGACGCATCAGATTATGCATGGGGGGCACACCTGACTGGAAGATGCATCCAGGGCATATGGACCCCAAAACAATTATTATTATTATTATTTTTTATTAGATTTTTTATTAGATAGTTATACGGATATTTACAGTTACACCAAGAGGTTTTACCCACCGTATATATTACTGCATATATTACTATTGTATATATTATTATATTACATGTGTATTTGGAAGTCACATCTTGATTTAAGGTCGGTTTACTTACAGTGTATTATAGTAAATGTGTAATATGGCTTTAAACTTTTTGGCGGGATTTTAATTAGTTAAACATCAATTAAGGTGATTTAGGATGTGTATAAATACTTTGGGATGATATGTGTTGTTTGTTCTGATGAAGACTGATCACCAGTCGAAAGCGCTTAACCAGTCGTGTGGAATTGTTCAATAAACTATCGTGAGGTTTTACCAGTTGTAAGAGCAGTTTTCCTTTTACTCACCATCTTCAGTTCTTGTGTTGTTGGCTTTCCCAGTTTGTGAACAGTTAATTACTGATGGCTGAGAACAAGGAATCATCTGCTTCTCCATCAATGGATGGTATCACTGAATTGAGAGCAGACCTCACGGTGCTACAGGGGGAGGTGCGCAAATTGTTAAATTTGTTTTCTGAATTTGTATCCTGCTCCAACAAAGACAAAAAGGTAGAAGACACCGATTGTAGTGCATCTCCGGAATTTGTAAGAGCTCACAAGGTTTCGGTATATTCGGATGACGAAGGAGACGTCCAGGATCAACGTAAGAGAGACACTGCGCAGGTGCAAGGACTCAATCGTAAACCACAAGGATGTGGGGATGTCAGTACACCCGACCGTAGGTTTCCGGAAGTGTTACAAGACACGGACGGTGTCTTTGACAACATATCTGCTACAAATGTCAATGTGGACTCACCCGAACATGGTAAAACAGTTAACAACAGGGCTTTGGATTTAGCCCATACCGACGAGGATTTTTTATTAAGCGAACGCCATGACTATATGGAGCATGACTTCACTTTTGACTACAGCATGTGCAAAAAACGGATGGATAAACAGTATGGTGGTGCCCGCCCGAAAGTCATCTCGGACATTAGCAGCCGCAGTAGGAAGGTTCATGATAACAAAGGTACTGTCTTTTATAATTCGGAGAAGGGCCGTAAAAGCCAAAATATCCAACATTATGACATACACAATTCTGATAATATAGGTGGCAGAAAGAAGACAAAAGAACATGTATTCAATGGCGATTCCTTGTTTGAACATTTTTTGAGGGATGACAATGATTATTTTGACATGGACATTAAGCATGGTTATGGCTTGAAACAAGATATAGATAATACATTCCCATTAAAGGAATATATCATAGAGTATGGCAAAAAACTATTGGCATATAAAATGCCAAAATAGATTGCAGTTATTTATCCAAGTGTGTGATGCTGAAAATTGTGCCGAAGGCTTAAGATTTTAAATTACCTTTAGGGATAAAATTAACATCTGTGGTTGAAAAGAGTTTAACCAATTATTTGAAGGATTTGGATATGAGTACATGAAATTATTGATAAAGCACTTAGAGGAAAAACAAAATATATTAGCTGATGATTTAGAACAAATGAATGGTAATATTTTACAACACAAGGATTTTGATGGTTTAAATGATTTGTACATGAAACAGTTTTCCTTGCTGACAATAATGCTCACAATATAGTGGACAGGAAAAATAAGAAAATTCAACGTGACATTGAGGCCCACAAAATGATAGAGCGTATATATGGCCCAACCATAAGGACATAGATTCACACAATAAACAACCTACAAGAAGAAGTGAATTTAGGAAATCACATAAAGAAGAAAATTTTCAGGGGGGGAGATTCTACCCAGCTTGGAGGGTTCCCAACCAATGGCACAAGAAATAGATAGGGACGACAAGTATACACATACACACACTCATGTCACACAGAACGATATCCCCTCAACGAGACAATTGGATTACCCTAGTGACCTGGGGACACAAGCGAGTATTTGTAGTGAAGCTGCAGACAATGACAAAAAGCCTAGTATCGTTGTACACGATGGATTCAAGGTGTACAATTATACCTCTGTAGAGGTAGACAATATAAGTGCCCAAATGCTAAGCAAAGGGATGAAGTTTATTCCCATGTGTGGATGGAACTTAATCGATTGTATTAAGGAAGTGAAAAAATACGCCAGGAGACTCAATCTGGCTTTAACATTTGATAATAAGATGGAATCTAATTTAGCAGTCAGGGATACAGCTGTACCAGTGTGCAAGAAAAGATGCGTACATACCAGCATTCAATCCACATGTGCACAATTACGAACAATTGGTTTGCAGTGACATATACTGGACATATCACAACATGAAAAAAACAGGTCCACAAACATCCAGACAACTTAACAAGTAAAGAAAGGAATTGTTTGTCGGAATTCATGAACAATAGAAACATCAGGATCATGAAACCCAACAAAGGAGGCGGGGCAGTTATCTTCTCTTCAGAAGATTATAACCAGGAAATACTCAGTATTCTTCATCATTCAGGAAACTATGAACATATTTCATTGAATCAGGTCAATATAGGCCATCATCGCATAGATCTTATAATAGAAGAATTTCTCATTGACAACAGGATATCAAATGACACGTATATTTTTGTGAAAGAGGATCATCCAGTTCTAGCCAAAATGGTTGGTATTCGGTTACATAAATCCATTGACCAACCACCCTTTCGACCGTTTGTATCTGGTTCCAGTCTATAAACCTACAGATTAGGGAAACTTATAGACAATTGGGTAAAGAAGGTTTACGACAACATCCCCCACATTATCAAAGACTCGTGGAGGTTCTTGGGTGCCATCACCAAAGACTTGTGGGAAACTAATTTGATCTATCTTACAGTGGATGTAGTTGACCTCTTTTCCAGTATCCCTAAGACTGAAGGACTGGAATTTTTTGAAAAGAGTCTGACTAGATACACCGATTTTTCCTGGGAGAAAATCAGCATCATTTGTGACATGATGTCACTGGTGTTAGATCACAACTATATCTCCTTTCAAGGTGAATTTTTCAGGCAGACAAAGGGAGTGGCGATGGGAGTATCATGTGCGCCCATCTTTGCGAATTTGGTCATGGCCGAATGGGAATCGGTGTATGTGTTCAACAGCCCTTTCTACAAAGATATCATAACATACATTAGATATTTGGATGACATTTTTATTCTATGGAAGGCCTCTGAGGATAGGTTACTAGAATTTATGGAGTACCTAAACAAGACAGTCGAATTCTTGAAATTCACTTATGAATACAGTTACCATGAAATATCATTTTTGGACGTAGCATTGAGTCATAACAATCAAGGGTTCATCTCTAGGGTGCATAGGAAACCCACTTTTTCCAATGATTACGTCCATTATAGTAGTAACCATCCCCCCCATGTATTTCAGAATGTCATAAAAGGCCAATGTGTACGCGTAGCAAGAATGTCTTCTAACAAAATAATCTTGGAAAAGGAGCTTAATACCATCAAAGAAATGTTTTTGAGTAGAGCTTACCCTGAAAAGATGGTCTTGGAGGTCATCAGTTATGTGTACAATGAATGGGGTAATAAATATCCACCCCTATTAGGTGCGTATCAGATGGACAAAAAAGTAGTAATTTGTAGTGAAACATCAGGAAGAGTTTGTGTCCTTATGTACACCCGACCACACATATTATAAAGGAAATATTGAAAGGCATTGGTCAACACTTAGAGTATTGGACAAGGAAGAGCTATTGGGTAGTAAACCAAGATGTGTATATAAAACTGCCCCAAATATAAAAGGCTATTAGAAAAGCCGATAATAAGGCAGAAAGATCAAAGCATGGATCACATAAGGGTACAGTTAAATGCGGAACTGCAAACAGTGTAAATACATTAATTCTAACATGACTATTCAACTTAATGATTTGTCTCATACTACTATAAAAAGCAACTCTGGTAACTGTAGAACAAAACATGTGGTCTATCTGGCAGTCTGTAACTATGCAACGCCCATTACATAGGCAAGACAGAGAGACAGCTGAACAGACGATTCTTAACATGCATAAAATAGGGAAACAAGATACCAAAATGCATTGTACAGACACATCTTGGATAAAGGTCAGGAACATGGTTTTTGTTTTCCATTGTAGAACAGATAGATGTTCCCATTTGGGGTGACTGGAAAATGAAATTAGCCAAGTGAAGTAAATGGCAAATCCTAACGGATTCCACGAGACCACCTGGTCTCAATGATTTTATAAGTATAAAACCTTTTTTAGCTTTAGAGTAAATTTCAACTCTTAGGTTTGTTACTGGGATTTTTAACTTTATCACACAAGTGAAGTGCATATATTATATATATTATTATTATTATTTTTTATTAGATTTTTTATTAGATAGTTATACGGATATTTACAGTTACACCAAGAGGTTTTACCCACCGTATATATTACTGAATATATTACTATTGTATATATTATTATATTACATGTGTATTTGAAAGTCACATCTTGATTTAAGGTTGGTTTACTTACAGTGTATTATAGTAAATGTGTAATATGGCTTTAAACTTTTTGGTGGGATTTTAATTAGTTAAACATCAATTAAGGTGATTTAGGATGTGTATAAATACTTTGGGATGATATGTGTTGTTTGTTCTGATGAAGACTGATCACCAGTCGAAAGCGCTTAACCAGTCGTGTGGAATTGTTCAATAAACTATCGTGAGGTTTTACCAGTTGTAAGAGCAGTTTTCCTTTTACTCACCATCTTCAGTTCTTGTGTTGTTGACTACTTACTTCAGACTGATGGCAGCAAAAACCCAGTTATCTGCAAGACAAACTCTGCAGGTTTTGGGCTTCATGGCATCCGGCATCTTACTGATTTCATATGCAAGACTGCATATGAGGAAACTTCAATGGTACCTAAAAAGTTTATGGAGTCAACATTGTCACCATCTGGAAACAATGATTCCTCTTATTCCCTGCCTACAACAGGAGTTTCTATGGTGGGCAAAGGCATGTCACCAAAATATGGGACGGGCCTTCACTCTACCCCCTGCCAGCCAAACCTTAACAGCAGACGCATCAGATTATGCATGGGGGGCACACCTGACTGGAAGATGCATCCAGGGCATATGGACCCCAAAACAAATGCATCTATATATCAACCAAAAAGAGATGCTAGCTGTTCAAAATGCCCTGACAGCCTTCAAGGACTTACTTCTTCCAGGACAACTACTGATAAAGATGGACAACACCACGGTTATGTAGTATATAAACAAGCAGGGGGGCACGCACTCATACCCCCTTTGCAGATTAGCCATGGCACTGTGGGACGCAGCTTTGACTTACCAAATACATGTTCAAGCTCAATTCCTGCCAGGAAAACAAAATACTGTGGCAGACAATTTAAGCAGAAACCTTATGGACCCTCACGAGTGGAAACTAGATCCACGAGTCTTCAGCATGATAACAAAGAAATGGGGGAGCCCGGACATAGATCTATTTGCCTCTCCTCAAAATTATCAATTGAAAAGATTCTACACAAGGACTTATCACAGACAAGCATGGAAAGTGGACGCCCTATCCTTCAGTTGGAAAAGCCTGTCAGTTTACACCTTTCCTCCTTTGCCTCTTCTTCCCAGGGTCCTACTAAAAGTCAGACAAGAGAAACCAAAGATGATACTAATTGCCCCGGACTGGCCCCGCCAATACTGGTACCCAGTCCTAAGGTACTTGTCTCAATACCCAGCTTGGACCTTGCCTCAAAGACCTCAACTACTGTCCCAGCAAAACAATCAGATCCTGCACAATCAACTCCAAACACTGAACCTGGCAGCATGGCTGATCTTGTAGTTATGTGAATAACACCTCTCAGTAAAGCTGTGATGGATGTCATTTTGGAAGCCAGAAGGCCTAGTACTAGAAAATCATATGCTGATAAATGGAAGAGATTCTGTGCTTGGAATCAAGCACAAGGAACTGATACAGCAGAACCAAATATTCCTCAGATATTACAATACTTGACTGAGATACTTGACAAAGGCCTATCTTTCTCATCAATTAAAATCCATGCCTCTGCCATTTCGGCTCATTGCAATACAGAGCCACCAATCTTTTCACATCCTTTATTAAAGCAGTATCTTAGAGGAGCCAAAAATTTAAGGCCTCCCAGAAGATCACCAATACCTGCATGTGACCTTAATTATGTGTTGGAAAAGCTCACCCTGCTTCCATTTGAACCAGCTGCTACTGCGGATATAAAGTTTTTATCATGGAAAACAGCTGTGCTCCTAGCAATTACCTCAGCAAGAAGAGTCTCAGAGCTACAGGCCCTCATGTCTGTGGAGCCTTTTATCATATAAATATATGATAAATTTATCATATAAATAATGTGGGAAGAAATAGCCAGGGAATTGTTATGGCTAGGCTTGTATAGGCCCTAGGGCTGATAGCCTAGTACCAACCTATGAACCTATATTTTACCCAGACAGGGTGTCTCTGGGGACCAATCCTTCATTTATGCCTAAGGTGGTTTCCAGTGTGGCTCTTAACCAAACTATTCATCTGCCAAACTTTTATCCAAATCCGCACAACAAAGGGGAGAGAATTCTGCATTCCTTGGACGTACACAGACAGCTAAGATTCTACTTGAGCAGAACTAAAGCTCTAAGAAAAACTGAGCAATTACTAGTGACATATGCTGCGGGATCAGAAGGAAAGACTATTTCAAAGTAGACTATTTCAAAGTGGATAAGGCACTGCATTCGTTTCTGCTACTTGCACCATGGAAAACCTGTGCCCTAGGGCATTAGGTCTCATTCCACCAGAGGTGGTGCTACTTCAGCAGCCTTTCTCAGAGGAGTACCAACCATAGACATTCTAGAGGCTGCTACTTGGAGTTCTGTTCACACCTTTACAAAGCATTATCATTTGCCTCTCTACTCTAAGTCCAGGGCAGGCTTTGCCACTGCAGTTCTGCAGGGCCTTATAGCCGCACCTAATGCTATTTAGCTTCAGCCTCTCATCTATAGCTTTGGGATTCTACCCAAATTTGATGACTGCAACAGTGAAACACAAAGAACATAGTGCACTTACCATAAAGATGTGTACACTTACCATAAATGTAAATGTTTGAGTGTATTCACTGTTGCAGTCTAGGTTACCCGCCCACCATCCCTCTTTCATTCTGGAGTTTATCTTTCCTTCTCTATTTTCTACAACCTATGTGGTGTATTTGCTTGTAGATGAAGGTAAAGTTTGTATTGATGCATGTATATATAGTATATGTGTATATATATATATATATATATTTTTTTTTTTTTTTTTTTTTGCTACCTTTTTGGAGGCACCTGATATCTGGGGCAAGAAAAACGAAAGAAAATGGCGTCGGCTGCTTGTTTTATACCCTGACGACCTGATGTCAGGGAAGAGGAGACAGCAGCCGACGCAGGACCCAAGACTTTGGAATTCAGGCCGACTGAGTGAAGGCAACCTGCCAGCAGATTACCCAAATGTGATGACTGCAATAGTGAATATACTCGAACATCTACATTTATGGTAAGTGTACACAACTGTACTTTATAGCATACGGCTGTAAAAGAAACATAGCCTTGCCTTACAGGTAAACATTTATGAAACTATGGCTTAGTAAGTACAGTGACATTGGCTGTAATCTGTAGAGATCATTAATGTACTTTGATTCAGTTTTGTGAACTGTTAACTGCACAGAGTGTAGGACAGAGATGGTTACATTCAGAGAATATGTGAGGTGGAAGGTGGTGTAGAGGAGACATATTGCAGCGGAGAATAGTATTTTGTGAGTAGGGATTAACGAGAACATGCACTTTGTTGATGTAATCTTAACAGTAAGTATGTTATGAAGGATGGGAAAGTAGATGTGTGAATCGGTTAAAGTGTAGATTCAGGTTAATTACATTTGCACTTCCAGGTTGAGTTAAGGTATGTCTTCATTTTATGGATAGGGTATGACCGATCTCTGCTTAGTTCTGGTGCTAGAGAATTCCACAAGCTGGCTACTTGTACTGATTGCAGGAAGTCCTCATGGTGATTATTTGATGGAATGGTGACTACCCGATTGAATTCTGGGACCCTTGTTTTCTTGGAAGGATGTATTTTTGGAATAGTTTTCCAGTTGGGCATTTGGTCAGCTTGTTAAGTTAGTAGTGTGGTGTTTTTTGCTGAGATACAGTTGAGGTATATTGTACCTTGCACAAGTTGACTTTTCATAATTCTATAAGATGTGTTCTAGAAATTAAATTAGCAGCAAACTAACACTTTTTGTGTATATTGACATTTTTATAGTTGCTCTTTGGTAGACATGTTAAAGGTAAGAGTGCAAATAATATAATTAGGAAGAGCAGAGTATGACCAGTGCTTACCTGGGCCTGTCGAGGACGTATGGTTTGGATTTATAGAGCATGCCTACTTTCTGAGTAGCTTTAATTCTTATACAGTTAATGTGTTTACTAAGGCTGAGTTTGATCTGTATAAACACCTAATTGTTAGGTGTAACTGATTTGTTCTATTAGTATGTTATTTGTGGAATTAATTTCAGGTTGCAAGGTTGTTTTAGGAATTTGATTGGAAAAATACTATTTTTTTAATGCAGTTAATAGCTGAAAATAAGTTAGCAATCTTTCAAGGTTGTTGATCAGTGCTTGAGTTAGTTTTGGAGCTCAGCTGGACACTCAGCAGGAGGTGTTAGAGTGGAGTCATCAGCATACCGAGGAACTGTTTATTTGAAGCAGACATTCTGTCGCTGAATATATTACATAGCAGAGGTCAAACAATAGAGCCTTAGTTAAAAGAAGAGTATCTGTGTTGCCATTTAACAGATTGTAATCTGTAGGTAAGACCGCATACTAGGGTAATGAACAGCATTGTCACCTCATTGCAAGGAAATCTCGGGTTTTATTCTTGGCTGGGTCAACTTCTGTGTGAAGTCCGGATGTCTTCCCTGTGTTTATGTGGATTTTCACCATGTGATCCACTTTCCTTCCACCTCCTAAAGATGGGCAGTAGGTGGTTTGGTGACTCTTAAGTTTCCCAAGCTGTGCTGTATGTGTGTGACATGGAAGAAAGGCTTGCAAATCCACTTGTCCTGCTTACATTGTAACAGGATTAAGGTGCAGCTGTTGGGCAAGAATGGATGGAAACTGTGGGTAAGACAGACTGTAAACCAATCTGTGGTAGCTTTCCTCATGTTGCATGCAGGAAGTCTAGCCATCAGTAAGTTGTGCAGCAGATTGCAATCAAACATTAAATATCATACCTTATTTTTGATGATATATTAAGGCCTTCTTTCTAGTTTAGCATTCCTTGATACAGTTAAACAGGTATTAATGATGTGGACAAAACAGATATTGCTGCATAAGATCTGTTAATGTGCAAAATAATTTTATGTGAATAATAACTAGTCTTAAAAACACCAAACTGCAGAAAGTGATTACACAAAACAAGTTCTGATGAATGCACAGCATAAGTAATGCTGTGTTAACAAAAGTTCAGTTCTTTCACATGCCTGAATTAGTTCAAAATTCAGCTTATTCATTACACTAAAGGGTACAGAACAATGTGTCATTGTGATCAGAAACTGAATGGCAGGAAATCAGTCTCCATATATGAATTTAAACCGGCTTACAAGACAAACTTTGTAAAATTATGATCTACAAATAAATCAGAAACACAGCTGTTTAATATTGTTTTCCAAGCTGTATAGATTCACTCACCTTCTCAGCTGGAAAACAAGGTTTCCATGACTCTTTCAAAGCATTGACAGCCTTGAATTATGATCCTGCCATAGTTGCACATAAAAAGCATTCATATTTTGAGAAACATATTATGTGCTGTGTGTAGTTAAGTTATAGGATCAAATATAAATGTATTCAGAGTTTTTACTGCGCTGCATGTTATTCTGAAATGCTTTTAAATGTATTTTTTCAATACACAATGCACTTCACCTCAGATATCGTTGATAGTTTTAGTGGTTTTCTAGTCTTGCCTTAACTTCCCTTTGAATACAATGGTTCACACACAGGATGGGACCTAATATTTATCAGAGCAATACGTGCAGATACACTGGATGTAATGCAAGCTAGGCTGTGGGCCATGCATGTACACTGGCCGTAATGCAAGCTAGGTTGTGGGCCGTGCATGTACACTGGACATACTGCAAGCTAAGCTGTGGGCCGTGCATGTACACTGGACGTATTGAAAGCTAGACTGTGGGCTGTGCATGTACACTGGATGTAATGTAAGCTAGGCTGTGGGCCATTTCACTCAAATATTTCTGAGCAATCCATATCCCATCATATATCTGTTTAATTAAATTTGAATGAAACCAAAATGATGCAGAATTTAGTTTCATATTTTTCTTCAGATTGAATGGATGGATAATTCAGTACCTTATGCCCTGCCTAATATAATCAGTAATACATGAAGGAGAAAGGCATTAAGTACAGTATTTGTGTCATGTATTATCAGTTATTAGGGTCATATGCTTGTTTTCTTCTTAAATACAGAATATCTGCCTAAATACTTCATCCTTAAATTTTCAGGGAATACGTATTAGTTTCCCCTCAAGTGTTTGGCAGTACTCTGTACAGACTCAGTCACCTTGAGTGACATTTTTCCTGTAAAAGGAATATATAAAGAAACAGCTCCAGTACTTAGTAATAATAACCATCCCTCCTGGCATGTCTGAAGGTCAGTTCCCTGTGGTTTTTTCTATTAACCTGATGAACTTGGGCATTCTGAGGCAGTGTAGCAACTGCCTCATGTACACAGATAACCCTCTCCTCTTACCTCCCAACACTCAGACTTATGAGAGATGCACTTGTATATCCATATTGGAAGCCATGCACTTTCAAGCCAAGACCAGAATACCTGGTCAAGAGGAGAAGCTCAACACCTGCACCACACTACGTGCAACACATAGCCCTCCAGAACACCCACCATCGCAGCTCTCACATAAAAACAGAAACTACACACCCATCTTTGTGGTGGCTCTCAATAGAAATCTACCCAAAGAGCAAAGACTTCCAAGGCAGAAATGCACTCAACCACGACAACACAACACAAACCACAAGACACCTAGCTCACCTACGGAGTGTGCCCCTCAACCTAATCCCCTAAGGCAAAACAGCTTGCCCACTACACTAATCATACGTGACTCGATAGTGAGTCACACTGATGTCCCATTCACTAGGTTGAATAAGGAGAAGGTAACAGTCAGCTGTCTATCAGGTGCCAGAATCTGACACATAACACATGCACTCAGGTCACTCCACAACAAGTACAAGTATGACTCTGTCACTGTCCATGTGGGTGTGAATGACCTGAGATGCACCTCCTTGGACTACATGAAAAGGGACATGCAGGAGCTCTCGGATTATGTGGCCCAGGCAGCTATGACGCTAGCCCTGAGCAGCATCCTACCATCTCCAAGAATGATACTACAGTACAAGCAGAAATTGATTGACTTCAACAATTGGCTAAGTTTCTGGTGTCATTCTAAGGGGATCCAGTATCTGTCTGCTTGGGATGACATGATTGACAGACCTCAATCCTTTGCCAGAGATGGCCTGCATCTGTCACCCCTGGGCTTCCGGATACTGGCTAAGGCTCTTGCTATCCCTATAGTACCTTTTTTAGATGATGTTCCAAAGACCAAATTACCACCGTAACAGCTATAAATAAATGCAGTCTGAGGGTCATGCTGCTCAATGCTAGAAGTCTAAATCTCAAGATGCACTTGATCAAAGCACTCCTCAAAATGGAGAACATCGACATTTGTGCTGTAACGGAGACCTGGTTTAAAGCAGCAGAAAGCACCCCTGCGCTACCAGGCTGTAACTCGTTCCATACCTTTCAGCTCCAGAACATGGATCGAAGTTCCAAAGGCAGTGGTGTCTCCATATTCATAAAGGATATGCACATTTCCAGACTAGTAGCCCGGCATAATGGATCTGAGATACTTCAGGTACAACTAACATTGGGTAAGACGGTGATTCAGGTCGTAGCCTGCTATAGGTTCCCAACCATGTCCCAAGACTCTCACTCCACATTCCTAAGCACCCTGGAAACTATTAGGGTCCAACCCAACACTGTCATACTATTTGACGTCAGTTACCCCTCCATCAGCTGGCAAAACTAGTCATGCACCAATACACTGATGCAACGCTTCCTGGAATTCATCAATTCCAGTGCCTTGAACCAGCTCATTCTTACCCCCACTAGAGGAAGCAACATCCTTGACCTGGTTATTACTATATGGGCAACCATTGCTCTACACCAATAGTCAATTCCTCCCTGGTTAGATCCGATCACAAACTAATCACCATGGAAATCCACATCTCACCAGCACCCCCCCCCCCCAAAAGGTAACCACATGAAAAACTTCTCCAAAGCTGACTTTGGGCTCCTAAAAACAGAGGTGGCTAACTTCACAGCACACATGTCAATGAAAAATAGATGCATGACTGCCGAATTGTACACCAATGCATTGTACAAACATGTACATAAATGCATGGAACTAGCCATACCCAACAGAACCAAGATGCTCTCCTCCAAAAAAGAGAAGCCAATCTGGTGGTCCCCTGCCATTAATAAACTCTACAACAGAAGGAAGAACTGTTGCAGAAAAAGGTGAAGTCCCAAGACTGGAAAAACTCCCTTATTAGCCTCAACAAAAAGTTGAGATCTCTCATCAAAACCCCTAAAGCCAGCTATGGAGGCAGAATTGCAGCAGACACTAAAAACAACCACAAAGCCTTCTATAGTTATATCAGGAATCTCCACGGCAATACCCAGGTTTGCTGCGAGTTACTGCACAATGATACCTCATATACTGAGCCAACAGATATTGCCAACAGACAGATTCAGTGCCAAATTTACCCCTCTCTCCCCCCCTAAGGGACCAATCACAATACCGGAGGAATGCCAGCACCCAGCATTACTGCATGGTCCAAGGCCAATAATACAGCTTCCATGGGACCCGACAATATCCCTGGATGTGTTCTAAATGTGAACTGGCACCACATCTGTGTGCCCTGTTCAATCACAGCCTCACCGCAGGCTTTGTCCCTACTGAATGTCAAATTGCTAGAGTCATCCCGCTCCATAAAGGGGGAGTGACTACAGACCCTGGGAATTATCACACCATTAGCCTGACAAGTCTGATATGTAAGGCTATGGTGTGCATCATCATGGACCTAATTAACAAGGATATAGGGAATCTCCAAACTCTATATCCCACGTAATTTGGTTTTGTGAATGGTAGATCATGTTTGCTCAACCTGGTTGACTTCTTTGAGTCAGTCACCAGAGCTGTGGATGAGGGCAAGGCAGTTCATACAGCCTACCTCAATCTGGACAAGGCCTTTGATACCATTCTCCACTCAGGAAATATTGATAAACTCACCAAACTAGCATCATCCCCTATATCACTAGGTGGGTTACAAATTGTCTCACAGATATAACCCACAGTGTGAAAGTAGCAGACTCCAAGTCAGACTGCCAACCAGTCATGAGTGGAGTCTCACAGGGATTGTTCCTGGGTCCTCTCCTGTTTGGCATTTACTTCTCAGAAGTCCAGGCCAACACGGAGGGACTCTGGCTGACCAAGCTCACAGACAACTGCAAGCAGGGAGCCATTACTAACTCCCCAAGTGATGCAGACATCCTACAGAAAGGCCTCAGTGAGACCAATGACTGGTGTCAAAACTATGGAAGCTTAATGCCAAAAAATATGTCATCATCCCCTTTGGAAAAACTCAGTTCCCACTAATTACCACTTTGATGGGAGCCCACTGAACACTGAAAGTGTTATAAGAGATCTGGGGACACAGGTCAACAGCAACCACTCCGACTACCACATTGCCTCTCTGGTCAGAAAGTCCTTGTGTGTGGTACATCTCATTTCCAAGGGTTTGCATCCAGGAAGAAAGAGGTCATCATCTCTCTCTACTCTTCCCTCATTAGGTCAGTCATCGAGTATAATGCCCCATTTGGCATGTACCTCACTGGACACTTGCAACAGCCGGAAGGGCCACAAAAGTACCTAACAAAGAGGATCCTAGGCCTTAAACATATGTCCTACATGGGCAGACTAAAAAAACTCCAGCTATTCTCTGTCTCATATCGTCTACTAAGAGGCGATCTCTGCTTGACTTACAAAGCCATGTCTGACCCTGCTCTGTTCCAAATCCCTCCACACTACATGCTCCAAAGACCTCAACCTCATTACCACAATCAACAGAACATGATGGAAGGACAGGTTCATAACCCAGAGACTGCCTATGCTCTGGAATACACTTCCCTTACATGTCAAGCAGAGCACTCACTGGCCCTTGTCAAGAGAAATCTTGATGAGTGGATGGGAAATAGAAAGTTCACCCCGGGGATCACTCCAGTGGCTCTACTTGATAGAGGCACTGGGAACTAACATCAGGCGGCACGATGCCAGGGCACTTCTATCGGCTAGGCTTGTAAAGGCTTCAGGGCCATTAGCCTAGTACACAACTATGAACCTATGAACCTATAGGTTCAGATGTTTATACTAGCCCACTAGGGCCTTTAGAAACCTAGGCATGCAGTCCAACCCAGTTGTATCCCTGTGTATTATGGGTGTTTATTAGGAGGAGGTATGTTAGGAAGTTTCTAAAGGTAATTGGGGCATGTTATTGGGCATTACTGTCTGCCTCTGTCTGTCAGAGAGAAGGGGCCAGACCCAGGTTGAATTTCTGATTTCCCATCCATTGGTCAGGGTTGTGCTTAAAAGGGGCTAGGAATGGACTTTGCTTCATGTGGATGGGGAGCCTGTTCCAGAGCATGTGGATCCACAACATGTCTTGTTTATCTCACAAGCAAAATTAAAATGCTTGAATCTAGTGGTTCTGATGCTGTTTGATTTTGTGGATATGCAAAAGGTCCATCGGAACTGGATCTGAGGATGCCTTGTATGTCAGGCATATATCACCTCTTGGTAACCTGTAGAAGACAATGTATAGAGATAGGGCTTGAAGGCAATATGTATAGGACAATGTGTTCATACCCAGGATTCTCCTGATAGGGAACCTTTGAGGATTTTCCACCTATTGCATATGTCTGGTCCATGCTGAAGAGGAAATTATAATCAAAGATGGGTCTGATAAGGGCTGAATTAAGTGGTACTTGTACAGAAAGCTTTCTACCTGGCCCACCTCATAAGTAAGGGTATCTCATCCAGGGACAAAGAGGTCATAAGATCCCTGTATTCTCCCTTATAAGGCCAATTATTGAGTACAGTGCCACATTCGGCATGTACCATGCAAAGCACATTCAGCATCTGGAGAGACCACAGAGGTTCCTCACCAGGAGAATCCAGGGCCTCAAACACCTATCCTATACAGAGAGGCTAAAAGCCCTGCCCCTATACTCAGTTTCATACAGACTCTTCAGAGGTGACCTCTGTCTGGCATACAAAGCAGTCTCAGACCCCGCCTTGATGGGACTGCTGCATATCCGCAAGTCAAGCTCCACTCAAGGAACCCATATGTGCGACCTCAACCTGGTCTGTTGGCGGGACAGATTTGTGTCGCAGAAACTCCCCCAACTGTGGAATAGACTCCCTCTCCACATCAAGCAGAGTACCCTAAAATCCTTCTCCACGTCAAGCAGAGTACATCATTACCCTCTCCATGTCAAGCAGAGTACTTCATTATCTGTTAAGTGCAACCTGGATAACTGGATGGGAAACAGAAAACACACCCCTGGGATTCCACCTGTGTCCCTGCTGGACAGGGGCCTTGGGTGCTGACTTGTCTAAACATGGGCTAAACTCTTGGCTAGGCTTATAATGGCCTCAGGGCCAATAGCCTAGCAACTTCCTGTGATCCTAAGACGCCTTTGAACATGGATGCTATACCCTTACTTATAAGTATGGCAACATAAAAATATTTTCTTACTATCTTGGCCACATCTTTTTCAAAGGCTAGATTATTGTCTGTGTGCGTTTCCGGGTTCCTGACTACCCAATCAACTCTTAGGGGTGTCTTATCAATGGAGTAATTAAACTGGGTGGCAGTTTCCCAAAAGGCACTATAATGCATTTCTTGGCAGTGAGTTTTAATCTGTTACTTTGGCACCAGTCATCTGTAGGTGTTAGACCCTCTTGTGAGTTGTTTGTGTCATGAGGAGAATCTATGATAGCACCCAGTTTGAAGTTGGCTGCGAACCTGGTCAGCCAGAAGACATTAACATTAGCCTTTACTTCCAAGAAGTAGATGCCAAATAGGAGCAGTCCTTGCATGGAGCCTTGAGGTACCCTACTGATGACTGGTCCCTTTGTGGAGGTGGTATTACTGATCATGATTTCCTGGGTTCTGGCTGTGTGCCAGCTGGCAATCCAGTGAGTTTATGCCCAGTTCTGCAAGTTTGTTGGCTATGTGTGAGTGGGATATTGTATCAAATGGCTTATCCAGGTCCAAGTAGGTGGCATGCACTATTTTCATAGGTTCATAGGTAGGTACTAGGCTATTGGCCCAAGGGCCTAAGTAAGCCTAGCCAACAAGGATCCCGGGCATACACCACCCAAGAAAGTTATTTTCCTGTGCCCCTGTCGAGCAGAGCCACATAAGTGATTCCCTGGGGAGTATTTCGTACTTCTCATCCACTCATCAAGATTTTTCTTGAAGAGTGCTAATGAGGGACTTTGCTTGACATATATGAGTAGCTTGTTCTAGAGTATGGGAAGTCTCTGGGACAGGAATCTATCCCTCCAGCATGTCCTGTTTATTGTGGTGACAAGGTTTAGGTCTGTAGAGCATGTAGTTCAGAGGGACTGGGATGTCTTTAGGTGCAGCATGTCCAACAGCTCTGGGTTTGACATAGCTTTATATGTTAGGTAGAGATCACCTCGGAGTAGGCAATATGCCCTCATTCATTGCCTCGATGACTTTCTCAAAGGAATTTATGAGGTTTAGTAGGCATGACCTTCCTTTGACAAAGCCATCTGGGTTGGGGCCTCAGGCTGAAGGTTGCCCATGTCTTTGTTGATCATTACCATGATAATTCATTCCATGGCATTGCATACTAGACTAGTTATACTAATAGGTCTGTAGCTTCCAGGGTCAGTTGATATTGCCAGGGCTCATTGAATCTGTGTTTTTGGCCTTGCGAGCACCACCAGGACCTTCTTCCTGTTAATAGTTGGAGGGAGGGGTTATGCTATTTGGTATTTCATAGGGGAAGGCAAGGGGGAGTGAGGGGTGAAGTTTGAGCTGAATTTTTCAACTAGCAAATTTGCTATGTTGCTGTGCTCAGTAAAGGTGACATCACTGACCATCAGTTCAGCACCCTGATGTGTGCTGCCTTTTAGGTTTTGGACATAGCTATAGAAGGCTTTGTGGTTGTCTTTATCCTGTGAGGCTATCTTGACCTTGTAATTGGTCTTGTTGAACTTAATTATTCCTCTTAATTTCCTGTTTAGTTTAATCATTATGGAAGTTGCTCTTTCTTTTTTCAGCCATGGGTTTTTTCCTTTTGATATTTACCCCGTGAAGGTTAGGATTCTGCCAGTGTAGTTTGTTTTTAGAGTTTGTTTTGGGCTCACATCTTGTAGGTACAGTAGCCTCTATACAGCCATTTACATGGTTGTACAGGGTATAACAACTCTACTTAGGTTGCTCTGAACTTGAGGCTGGGAGGGGCACTGCATTTTGACAAATTATCACTTAACTGGATGTACTTTACTTAGGACTATTTCCTAACTGTTACAGGGTTTCCTGTGGCTAACATTTTTTTTTATTTTGATGCAGACAACTTTGTGATCTGACCTGTCCAGTGAGGACATGCCACTGGCTGTGCCACTGTCCAGTGTTGGTGAGTACCAGGTCCAGTATGTGCATACTATCTGATCAAAGATATTTATGTCACAAAAGTCCAGGAACTGTTGTAACTGTGAGTATGAAGTAGTCTGTGTTTCCCAGTCTATAGATGGGTAGTTAAAGGCTCCCATAAGTAGGATATTTGGTTTACTGGTGAGTGTCTCCACTAGGTCTAGGCATGAGCTATGGGATTCTAGGGACATAGACGGTAACCTGTACCTTGCTAAATTATGGTATGGGATTTTGTCTATGGTGATTTGCATGCCAATAAATTCCAGGGCATTATCCTGTTTATCCAACATAGAGTTATGCTTGTTGCTAATATAGGTTGAGACTTCTCCACCTTTTATCCCTGTCTGTGCAGCTGATGATCTAAATGTGTGGAAAGCACTGAAACCTTGCACGACTGATTTCTGGAGATTTAAAGCATGTCTCAATAATGGCACAGATGTCTATATTCTCCAGACTGAGGAGAGCTTGTAGTGTGTGAAGATTCTTCATAGGATCATAGGATCATAGGAAGTGACTAGACTATTGGCCCTGAGGCATTTACAAGCCTAGCCAAGAATTTAGCCCATGTTCCAACAAGTCAGCACCCTATGCCACTGTCCAGCAGGGACACAGGTAGAATCCCAGGGGTATATTTACTGATCCCCATCCAGTTATCCAGGTTGTGTCTAAAAAGGTTTAATGAGGCACTTTGCTTTACGTGGAGAGGGAGTCTATTGCACAAAAGGGGGAGTCTCTGGGACACAAATCTGTCCCATCAACAAGTCCTGTTGATGTCACAGACCAGGTTGAGGTTGCACATATGGGTTACTCGAGTGGATCTTGACTTGCAGATATGCAGCAGTCCCTTCAGGGTGGGATCTGAGATTGCTTTGTATGCCTGAGGTCACCTCTGAGGAGTTTGTAGGAGACTCAGTGGATAGAGAGGGTATTTACCTATATGTGTAGGGTAGATGTTTGAGGCCTTGGATTCTCCGGATGAGGAACCTCTGTGGTCTCTCCAGCTGCTGCTTTTGCTTTGTGAGGTACATGCTAAAAGGGGCAATCTACTCAATAATGGGTCTTACAAGTGAAGAATACAGGGATGTTATAACCACCTTGTCCCTGGAGGAGATACCCTTACTTATGAAGTGGACCATGTAGAAATCTTTCTGTACAACAGAGGCAATATGGTGGTCAAAAGTCAGTTTGCTATCAACCTGGGTGCCCAAGTTCCTCACAACTGATTGCATCCTTACTACCTTGTTGTCAATGTGATAATTTGTGGGGACATCACTCTCCCAAAAAGGGATGATGATGCATTTTTTGACATTCAGTTTGAGGCCATGTTTCTGGCACCAGTCATTTGTTTGGGTGAGACCATCTTGGAGGATGTCCACATTACTAGGGGAACTGATTACAGCACCCAGCTTGCAGTCATCTGAAAACTTGATCAGCCATAGCCCACTAGATTTGGCCTGCACCTCGGAGAAGTATATCCTAAACAGAAGAGGCCCCAAGAATCATCCCTGGGGTACACCACTTATTAGGGGGTGTACTACTTGAGGTGGCTTCCCCTATTTTGGGTTCTATCAGTGAGCCAGTTTGCTACCCATCTGGTAACATATGGATCGATGCCTAGTATCTATTATACCTAAGTGGTTAATAGTATTGACGGCTTTGGCCAGGTCAAGGTAGCTGGTGTGCACCATCTTCCCCTCATCTATGGCCTTGATGACTGTCTCAATGAAGTCGACCAAATTTAACAGGCATGATTTCCCCTTGACAAAACCAAACTGTGTGGGATCAAGTGTCTGGAGGTTGCCAATGCCCTTGTTAATGAGGTCCATGATAATCTGCTCCATGGCCTTGCAGATCAGGCTAGTTAGGCTGATGCATCTATAATTTCTTGGATGGGTGGATACTCCCACCTTTGTGCTAAGGGATGACAGTAGCTGTCCTCCACTTGGCTAGGATGAAGCCGGTACTCAGGCTTTGGTTGAATAGGGTGCCTAATGGTGCTACACGTTCCTGCCTGAGTTCATGTAGGATGCGCCCTGGGATGTTATCAGGTCCCATGGAGGCTGTATTTTTTGCCTTTGAGAGGGCAGTGATGACTTGCTCCCTAGAAATAAGGGGAGGGGGGTAGGTACTGGGGATGTCCTGTTTCACTGATTGAGGGGACAGAGGAGTGAAGTTTACACTGAGCCTGTTTCCCAGCAGGTTGGCTATATGTGTGTGTTTGTGTGTGTGTGTGTGTGTGTGTGTGTGTGTGTGTGTGTGTGTGTGTGTGTGTGTGTGTGTGTGTGTCCATACTTACACACCCCAACACATACACAGAGACAAACAGAGAAACAGACAACACACACACTCACAAACACACACACACACACACACGCAGTAACATGCACCTTAGTCATTTATTGCCAGTCACTATTGGACCCACTCACACACATACACAATACACACATGCACACACACACACACACACACACACACACACACACACAAAAACATACATTCATAGAATCCCCTTCATGCATAGCATGCCTTACTTCCACTGTCCCTCTCTCTCTCTCTCTGCAGTGTGAAACATTTCTGATTTGTCCTGCACAGTTTCACATCATTAAAAGGCATAGGTGAGCATTGTAAGAATGGTGTTCATAGGTTAGTACTAAGCTAACTGCCCTTGTGAACCATTTTAAGCCAAACCAATTATCCCTTGTGAGACTCAAACCCTGCACCTTGTGTTTGTAAGGCAAGCACCTTAACCATTAGGCCACCCTCCCACATGGTTCATGTGTGTGCCACTGAATTCTTTCCTGCTCATCACTTGCATAGTTTGGGTATATATGAATCCATTAGTCCACAAGACTTCTAACTGTGCAGTGCAGCCAGGTGGTTATCTACTAAGACCACCTCTCATGCGTTAATGCCATAACTTTGAACCATAGTACCTGAAGTGCATAGTGCCAGGTATAGGCAGTAACAGGATCTCTGCCTCACAATGGTCTTGCTATGTATGGAGGACCATGTTGCTTAGTTCACAGCTGACTATAGATACTTGCCACCGAAGCTGTCCTTTCTGTTTCAGATCACTGCATCAGGGAATCATCTTTTGTCCAAAATGCTTTGACAAAAATCTCAAAGTTTATTATACAGTTCTTTCTACAGTTTTACATAATATAAATTTTATAATAGAAACATGAAGTTATAGGTCCCCTACAATAAATTTCCATGTTACCATGTTCTGACAATTTTTACTTAGCATTTATGTAATTATGGTTTCCCCTGTGGTGCAGAGGTTAGCAATATCCCCTTACAGCAAGAGGTTACCCAGTTCTATTCTCGGCTGGGGTGCCATCTGTGCATAATCTGCATGTCCTGCCTGCAGTCGCATGGGTTTCCTCTGGTTGCTCCGGTTTTCTCGAATGTTCCAAAGGCATACAGTAAGTAGATTGAACACTCTAAATTGGCCATAGGTGCAAGTGAATGCTACAGATGAACTGTTGGGCAGGGCTAGCCACCCAGAGGTGTAAACCTTGACTCGAGATGATTATCACTGTTGAAGTGACACCCTGACCCCATGTGCAAAATGTGAAAAAGGGGTTGAGGATGGATGGATGGATCTGTGTGATTATTCCAGATTTATAAATTAGTGTACTATCCTGAAACCAGCTTTAACTGTATCTGAATGAACCATTACCAAGAAGTTGTTAAATTACTATGTTGTCACAACATATGTAGAATATTGTAGGTAACCTTAATAAAATCTGAAAATTTTAAAGGTGTACTCTCTCTCTCTCTCATTCTGTGTTTAAAGCCTTTGATCTTGCAATTGTCTTTCTCTTTTGTTGCTGTATGCATTTATTTCATCATTTCATCATGTATTTGCCTTTAAAATTTGATGCAGAATATTTTCTGGGCCTTCATTTTAAGTAGGCTTCATTCTAGTTAAACAGAAACAGAAAGACTTTGTTATTTACTGTATGGGTTCAGGAAATTACAAGCCTGTTATAATTATTATATGAAATGTTGCTTCCTGTGTCTTTGCTCTGACTTTTTTTTACATTTGTCCTGGTCAAATGACTCTGAGGTATGAATTTGAAACAAATTCTGGAAAGGATTTCCTCCATTTCTAGTGTGTTTCATAGCAAGATCTCAAAGTGTGAGAGATATCGGTAGTGTGTCATTGTCCATGTTGGTGTGAATGACCTGAGACGTACCTCCCTGGGCTACATGAAAAGAGACATGGAAGAGCTCTCCGATCTTGTAGCCCAGGCAGGTATGACCCTAGCCCTGAGTAGCATTCTGCCATCGCCCAGAATGATACCGCAGTACAAGGACAAAATGATTGACTTCAACAATTGGCTAAACTTCTGGTGTCATTCTAAGGGGATCCAGTATCTGTCTGCTTGGGATGACATGGTCGACAGACCACGATGCTTTGCCACAGATGGCCTGCACCTGTCACCCCTGGGATTCCGGATACTGGCTAAGGCTCTTGCTGCCCCTATAGTGCCTTTTTTAGGCAAGGTTCAAATAACAAATTTACCACTGTAACAGGAACAGGCAAGCAAAAACTGAAAGTAATGCTACTCAGTGCTAGAAGTCTAAATCTCAAAATGCACTCACTCAAGGCACTCCTTAAAATGGAGAACATTGATATCTGTGCAGTGACTGAGACCTGGTTCAAGGCTCCAGAGAGAACCCCTGCACTACCAGGCTATAACTCATGCCACACTTTTCGGCCATGTAACCTGGACCGAAACACCAAAGGCGGAGGTGTGTCCATATTCATTAAGGATATCCATACCTCCAGGCTAGTTGCTCAGCATAATGCATCAGAGGTTATCCAAGTGCAACTATCTCTGGGCAAAACTGCAATCCAAATTGTAGCTTGCTACAGATCCCCCACCATGCCCCAGGATTCCCACTCCTCTTTTCTTGATGTACTGGAAAATATTAGGGTTCAACCAAACACCCTAATAGTGGGTGACTTCAACTACCCCACCATTAACTGGGAAATGTACTCATGTACCAACTCCTTTGCTCAACACTTTCTGGAATTCATAAACTCCAATGCCCTGGATCAACTTATCCACACCCCCACCAGGGGCAACAGTATCCTAGACCTAGTCATTACCAACATGAGTGACCGGTGTTCTACACCTTTAGTCAACTCCTCATTTGTCTGATCCAACCATACGCTAATCACCCTTGATATCCACATCCCGCCCCCATCCCCCATTAAGGAAACCATGGTAAAAAATTTCACCAAAGCCAACTTCATGCTTCTTAAGACAGAAGTGGTAAACTTCATGACACCCATGCAGATGGACAATACAGTTACAACTGCTGAATCCTACACAAATGCAATCTATAAACACTTACATGAGTGCATGGATCATGCTATCCCAAACAGAACCAAGACGCTATCCTCCAAAAAAAGAAAGCCAATCTGGTGGTCCCCTGCCATAAACAAACTGTACAACAGAAGGAAGAAACTGTTGCAAAAGAGAGTAAAATCCTATGAGTGGAGGAGCTCCCTGGTTAGTCTCAGTAAGAAGCTGAGATCCCTTATAAGATCCTCCAAAGCTAGCTACGAAAACAAAATCGCCACTAATTCTAAGGATAACCACAAAGCATTCTATAGCTATGTCAAGAATCTCGATGGCAACACCCAGATCTGTTCTGAGTTACAGCACAACGGCATGAAAATTACAGAACCAACTGATATTGCCAACATCCTGGCAGATAGGTTCAGTGCTACCTTTACCCCCCCCCCACCCCCTAAAGGGCCCATATCTATACGGGATGAAAGCAGAGTCCCTGTAATCACAACTACACAGGTAAAAGCTGCACTCTCTAAAGCCAAAAACACAGCATCCATGGGACCGGACAACATCCCAGGCTGCATTTTACACAAACTTTAAAATGAACTGGCTCCCCACTTAAGCACCATGTCAATAATAGCTTCACATCAGGCTTTGTGCCCACTGAATGGCGCACAGCAACAGTTATCCCACTCCACAAAGGGGGAGCCACCACTGATCCTGTGAACTATCGACCTATTAGCCTGACGATCATGGAAATCATAAACAAAGACATTGGTAATCTCCAAACTCTGGGTCCCACCCAGTTCAGGTTTGTGAAAGGCAGAACATGCCTCCTGAACCTGATCAACTTCTTTGAGGCAGTCACCAAAGCCATAGATGAGGGTAAGGTGGTTCACACAGCCTATCTTGACCTCGCCAAGGCTTTCAACACCATCCCCCATTCTGGAATTGTAGCTAAACTCACTAAACTAGGTAGAAATCCCTGCGTTACAAGATGGGTTGCCAACTGGCTCACTGACAGAACCCACACTGTAAAAGTTGCAGACTCCAAATCTGACCTCAAAGCTGTGACAAGTGGAGTACCACAGGGTTCCATTCTGCGACCTCTCCTGTTTGGTATCTACTTCTCTGAAGTACAGGCTTACACAGAAGGCCTCTGGCTAACGAAGGTCGCAGAGGATTGCAAACTAAGAGCCATAGTCAAATCCCCAAATGATGTGGACATCCTACAGAAGGGCCTCGCTGAGACAGATGCCTGGTGTCGATGCCATGGCCTCAAGCTCAGTGCCAAAAAGTGCAGTGTCATCTCCTTTGGTAAAAACTTGTCATCTCCTTTGGTAAAAACTCTGTACACATGAACTACCACATAGGCAGCAATCTACTTAACACCAAATGTGTGATAAGAGACCTTGGGACCCAGGTGGACAGTAGTCTCTCCTTTGATAGTCACATCGCCACAGTAGTCAGGAAGTCCTTCTATGTGGCACACCTCATCATAAAAGGGTTCTCATTCAGGAAAAAAGAGGTCATTGTTCCTCTCTATTCGACCCTCATTAGACCCATTATAGAGTACAATGGCCCTTTTGTAATGTACCTCACAAGACATCTGCAGCAGCTGGAAAGGCCACAGAAGTACCTCACAAAGAGGATTACTGGTCTCAAACAAATGCCCTACACTGACCACCTCAAAAAAACCCAGCTTTACTCCATAGCATATTGCCTACTCCAAGGTGATCTCTGCCTAACATATAAAGCTATGTCAAACCCAGAGCTGTTGGACATGCTGCACGTAAAGAAATCCCAATCCCTCCAAGCTACACACTCTAGGGACCTAAACCTTGTCACCACAATAAACAGGACATGCTGGAGGGATAGATTCCTGTCCCAGAGACTTCCCATACTCTGGAACAGGCTACCCATCTATGTCAAGCAAAGTTCTTCATTAGCACTCGTCAAGAAAAATCTTGATGAGTGGATGGGAAATAGGGGATCACTTCTGTGTCTCTGCTCGACAGTGGCACAGGAAAATAACTTTCTTGGGTGGCGTAAGCCATGGAACCTGGTTGGCTAGGCTTACTTAGGCCCTTGGGCCGATAGCCTAGTACCTACCTATGAACCTATGGATACATTTTAGGTGTAAGTAAAACAACCATGACAAATTGTGACAGGGGTTCCTGTTTGCCCTGTGAAGCACAAATGTAATTCAAAGCCATTCATACAGCTTTTGCCCCATGTTTGTCCTGTGATGCATTGTACATAGGTAAGAAGGAATGCTCACTTAGTGCAAGGATTTATAAACATTGTTTAGATATTAAGAACAAAACAATGTGAGATACTCTTTTTAAACATTCTCATACGTGTGTAAACTGTAAAAACAATCTTTTTTTGTTTTAGGCAAGATTGACTCTATTGACAGGCAGGTCCCTGAAGAGATAGATTGGAATGGAAATAGTTGGTTTGGTAACTCAAATTAAACTATTCCAGGTGTCCAAGAATTAAGGAATATGTTTCCAAACTGCCTATTTAAAAATGAAGTCCAATTGTGAAATGTCTGTAAATCTTAAAGGAGCAAAGTATACCAAAAATCAAAGAAAAACAGTGTCACTAAAGCAAACTTAATTAAAGAAACAACAATTGTCTTTAAATTCAATAAAAGTTCTGGATAAATAACTGAGCAAACAAAGACAAAAATATAATTTAGACAAAAGTCAGTAAATAAATAATATGCAAAAGATGGTCATTGATTTAAAAAAATCATAAAAATGAAATATAAATGCTTAAATTGTGGCAAAAGAAAGCATTGCTAAACAAAAAAATTCAAATAACAATCTATTTGATCTAAGAAAAATTGAGCAAATATAACACATAGAAAAAATATATGACCAAATGTATAGAAGCCATGTGTCCCCTTTTTCAGATTCCAATAGTTTTTGTTTAGATTTTGAATTCCATTTCCCATCTTTTCTGTAGCACATTCCCCCAGTAGTTAGTTCAAGGTATCCAACATCCGGTGTGCAATGAGAATTCTCACATCATTTGTAATCTGCCTGATCTCATCTTCTTGAATGGTTTGCATTTTATTTACTCTTTGGTGACTGGGTTAGTCCCATGGGAAATTTTTGCCAGGACACCTGGGAACTTCCCCGACTATTTGGACTAGAGGGAGTAAAGCCCCTTCTGGAACTGCAGAGTTGTGCCTGAGAACTGCTGCTGCAGTTCCAGGAATTCCAAGATAGAGAAGAGTGGAGCAGAGATGGAGAAAGGAGCAGGAGAAAACTTATGGAAGGCGGGAGAAGGAGATAAAATAACAGTAACAGTTGGAAATTGAAGGAGTGGACACGCAAGTGCTGGTGGATTTGATGAACCAGGCAGAACCAAAGGAACAAGAGGAAGCACAATGGATTGGCACGGTGAAGAGATGCTTACAGGATGAAGAAATTGAGGTGCTCGAAACAAAAACAACAGCTGATGAATGGAAAATACTAAAGGTATTCTCGTCTGGTGCAGTAGCCAGTTTTAAGAGTTTTCCTCTGCAACAGGATTCTTTGTTAAAAGAAAGAAGTTATAAAGATGTGTGGACAAAAATTTGCAGTTTCTCAACAGCCACAAGGGCGACAATCAGTGGTAAGAATAAGAAATTAAAATAATGGCAGTGTGAACAGGTGTGATATAATGGACATTATGCAATGACTGGCCATTAATATTCTAAAACGAGCACGCTGATTGGCCAGCCCAACCAGAGTGCCCATTGTAAATCTGAGAATATATGAAGGGAAAAATGTCCGGTCACCCAGACTTTTTTCCATTATTATATTTTGTAACTTTTATGTTTTTTAATAAAAATACATAAATAAAATCACAAATCCAGACTCTGGACATACGAGAGAGACAGGATGGAGAAAATACCAGGAAAATCAGGTAAGTTATTTAAAACTAAAGACATGTACCTGATTTTCTTTGTATTTCCTCCATTCTGTCTTCTTTCCTATCCCTAAACTGTCCAAAACCTTTTTTATTTAAAAAAAAGCAAGAAAACAGGGGCAATGGAGACCTTCTTTTTTCCGCTGCTTCCTTTCCAAAGCACTGATGTACTGGGTAAGCATCGGAATGCAAGTGCCATATGCATGTGCAGTACATCAGAAAAATCCCTAGGATACCGGAAAAACATGGAAGGGCGGCATGGAGGCATTATACAATGGCATTATTTAAGAAAAGTAAATATTTTTTTTCTTAAATAATGTCATTGTAATAATGTCATTATATAATAGCAATAACCCATGGCTGGGTGTGGGCAAAGCTGAATTTACCCACGGTTGGCTTTGTTTAGTCACTCGGGCTTCGCCCTCATGACCAAACCACACCAACCATGAGCAAACACAGCATTACCCACACCGAGCCATGGGTTATTGCTTAAATATTATTTTGCTACTGAAGTTTGATAGTAAAGGCATAAGAGCATTACATTCATTTGGAAGTTGAAAGTGTTTGTGAAGTGACATTTGAAGGTTTTAACTTGCTGAAACAATTTATGACTGAGAGTAAAAAAAACATGTGTCCTGGTCAAGTGTTTCTGAGGTGTGAATTTGAAACAAATTCTGGTCATTTATATCATAGCTTGGAATTTCAACTAAAAAAAAAGGAAACAAATGTGCACTTTAGCAATTCAGATACGAGCAAGTATAAGTTAAAACTGCTTTTCTTTCACTCTCTAGTAAAGCTCATTAATTTAAAAATTATATGATGAAAGGAATGATCTGGGTTGTAAAGTGTGGGTAACAATGGACGTTAGGAATGGGAAAATTCAATATATTTTAAATTCAGTATCTGAGAATGGTGTGAGAGGATACGTTAGGTTCTGGGCCAACTTAAAGCATGCTATTTCTGTGTGGATGAAAATCATTTAGTACAAGAGTGTAAATAATGAAGGAGTGGCCATCATGGGGATAAATGTCAGCCGGTTTGTAGAAAAGGTAATGAATTTAGACACTTAGGTTCATAGGTTGGTACTAGGCTATCAGCCGTAGGAACTATACAAGCCTAGCCATAACAATTCCCTGGCTATTTCTTCCCACATTATTTACTTTCCTGGTGGTTTCACTACCCCATATTAGAATAAGAAAGGGAAGATAAAGAGGGAAAGCTTAAAAAAGACAAACAGTAGAAAACATTACTAGAGCAGGTGTTGACATAGAAGGTGATATGTGAAAGGGGATACTGAAGAATGGCTAAACAACAAAGAGATAGTTAGAGAAGAAAGTTTAATGAGAGGCTACAAGTATACAGGAAGAGAAAATATCTGCAATTTTAGAAAGTGAAGAGGAAGAAACGGGGACAGGAGAAAAACATGATACTGAAAACCCAATTGACGGGAGACCTGTGAGAAGGAAAAGTACAGTAAGATGTGGAAGAAACATTCTTACAAAAAAGGAGAATGATGATACAGGAATTTTAGCGTTAAATGTGAGTAGCATTACAATTATACAAGAGGTTGGAAGTGATGAAATGGTGTAAAAATGAAACAGGATGTATGTTGCTTGCCTGGTAGCAGATGTAATAGAAGAAAAAGGGAAAAAGAACACAGCCAGTATGGGAGGGTCACATTGTTTGGTCAGAAGGAAATGAGACGTGCTGTAGAAAAGGAATCCTTAAAAATGTAAGAAGTCAGAATTCTTGGCATAACAATAGTAGTGATATGTGACATGAGAATGAGACAAGAATGTATAAGATTAATACTGATTGTACATGAATATGACTGAAAGAAAACAGTTGTTTGAATAAGTTTAAAAATGCTGTGTTAGGAAATACATCAGTAGTGATAGCAGGAGATTTTAACTGTAACCTGAGGAATGAAAAGGGAAAAATTACACAGGATATTAAGATGTTACGTTTTTTTTTTTCTTAACACTCTTTTTTCTTTAATTTGTAAATTATGTCTCCTTCCTCTTTGCCTCTATTCTCTTTTAGTATTCTTTTTGTTACTTAACCTTTTTCTTTCATACTACACTGTCTCTGGTATGACTTAAAGTTGAATACTCTTAGTAATCCTTTATTACTTGTACCTACACTCTTATCAATTGTGTTTGCCCTATAATTATATGTATTTTTGTACTCTACATTCTACCTACACACGCTATAACACTGATTCTTATTTCCATGTGTTTTTAACCTGCTTTAGTTATTCTATGTATGTTTCTTGTTTTATTATTGAATACTGAGTTAACTTTATTGTTTGTATTTACTGTGGAGCTTTTCTCCCCGGGTCTCCACTGAAAAAGGTTTCTGTCCCAGCTGGACCAACCCGGTCAACAAATGTCAAATAAATAAATAAAATGTTACTAGAATTAGCGAAAGTAGCAATTTAAAATTAACAAAGAATAGATAATTGACATATAGCAAAGTAAATTCTAGGACTCCATTTGGTTATGTAGTTTAAAGACATGAAAGAAAGAAAAAAAAATCGGGGAGTACAGATGACAGAGTTTTCAAATTATAGAGCAGTGTGAGCTACAAAAAGAGAAGAGAGTGAAATAATAAAGGAGGGAAATTGGGTAAAGTTTAAAAAGGACAAAGAAACGATAAGAGAAAACTATTACGGAAAAATGATATGGCAATGAGACCATTTTATAAACATTGGACACAGTGGGGGGGTGCATAAGCAGAAGTGTAAAAATATATTTAGCCATGGAAAGAAGAATAAACAAGAAATAAGATGGCATATAAAGAGATTTTACAGAATTATGAGAAAGACATATAAGAAGGAAGTGACAAAACAAGGCAAACAGAAAAATAGATGTATGAAAAGAAGAACAAAAAGTAAACATTACGTAAGAAAGGAAAGAAATAGGGGGGGTCCCTTATGTAGAGCAAGAAGTAAAATGAGAAAATGAACTACGAATGCTGTTGTAGGTTGGAGAAGAGACTTAAAATACAGACAAGAAGATATTATGGAGGTGGTAGAGATGTTTTTAAGAAAATGTATGAAAAAGATAAAATGGGTAGGCAAGAAGAATGGAAAGTGAAAAAAAAATATCTGACAAAGTGTTTTTGTTTTAGAAAATGATACAACAATAGACAAACCAGAGCAGGTGATATAAGAAGGTGAGAATTAGTCAGCACCATGGTTAGATGGTGTAAGTTATGAGGATTATAAGGAAATGAATAAAGAAAAAAAGATACATTTTTAAAGAGTAAATGAATGGATAAATGAAGGTATAATGGAAGAAGACATATGTGATGGGGTGATAAAAATATATGTAAAAAGCATGGAAGAAAAGACAGAAGGTCTGTAACACTAAGGAATGAGAAAACAAGTAACATCTGTGGTACCCCCAAAGTGTCAAAACACTAAGGAATGAGAAAACAAGTAACCTCCGTGGTACCCCCAAAGTGTCAAAACACTAAGGAATGAGAAAACAAGTAACCTCCGTGGTACCCCCAAAGTGTCAAAACACTAAGGAATGAAAAAACAAGTAACCTCCGTGGTACCCCCAAAGTGTCAAAACAACCCACGAAACAAGTGTAGTGGGTCCAAAAACAAAACTGTGTAAGAAACTTCTATGTCTGGAAGATTTTCAGTCCATATATCTTAATCACTGTATATTAATCAGATCAGACAATAGTAGTAGAAGTACCAAACTTAAACTCGTCTTAAGTAAAAAAAAAAATAATAATAAAAAATATATAATTGTACAGCATTACTAAGTAGTCAAAAATAATCCATGCAAGGCAGGCAGTCTGTTTCCAGTCGAAAATCCTTTATTAAATACACAGACAAATGATCCAAGTAAAACAAAAATAGAGTAATAATTTCCTCACAAGCTTTCTAAATATATATATACTTTTTATCAGGCATGGGAGTGGTTTATTGTGCTGTAAAACAAAGTGTTATTGGTACACGTGTTAAATTCACATCCCTTCCCCCATCAGTGTGACATTCGAGCTGGTCCTGCCCTACTTAGTAGCTGTCATAATACTATAACCCTTATGTACTTTAAATAAAATCTATAATGATGTGGTACCTCTTATTTAACCAGATTATTAAGTACATTATTAAGTCTGTGATTTTATCCAAAACAATATACTACTTGGCTGGAAGTTTATCAACCTTAGTTTATTTGGCAATCAAAAAATATATATAAATATATACATATACACTTTGCATGCAAAAAATCAATTGTAAAAATCATATTCTATTTATATAACCTACTGTTAACGAAGATCGCTTTGTTAACAAAGATAATTGTGACTATCATGAAAGGAGGTACTGCCAGCACACCTAGCTGGAATTTTGTAAATAATTATATGTCATTTATATCTAACTGATTCATGTAAGATGCTGGTATTACAAATGTATTAGAACTGTACATCATGTGTATATAAAACTGACTTGTACAGACATTTGTGTTGAAAAGGTATTTGTAATGTGCTTATGTTTGAAATGTATACACAGTGTGCATTACTGGGGACAACAAAAATGTGCGTGCACTGTTGTAAGTGTTTAAATGTATATGTTTTAACAGAGAAAACTAGAGGATTAACTTCAGTTCAGCAAACTGAGGAAAAATATCTGAAATTAAATCACTTTATAGGGTAGGCCACAAAGATGCTATCTCACAAGTTTCAAGGCAGCCAGAAACACAGTCTGTACTAGGAAGCTTTCTGTATTGTCTTTGGGGTGAACTAATTACACGCTGGAAGGACGGAGGTATGCAATTATTTTATTACTTCCGGCACCTCCCAAAGATCTGAACAAAAGCCCTTGTGTGTGTATTTTTACAGGTAAGTGCTAAGTCCTGCCAGCTTCCAGCAATGGGGGTTTTGCATGGGAACTAGAAGTCAGATGTCATTCTGCAAGCTATTCCAGCAGTAATATTTTAGATATTATTTTGACAAATCTCTTAGAGAGACTGAGCATTTTCTATTCTGTCTTGGATCTAACAACAACAACAACAAGAACCATTCACCTCATCATCTGCCAGTGTCTATGAAGTAAATTATTAGGGTATAGTAACTCTCATAGATACAGTCAGGAATATAGTAAAGCTTAGTTTGGATACTGTTTCCTTTATTTGTCTGAGTCTGTCCTACAATGTTATTTTAAATATTTTCTGTGGTTTTGACTCTAATGTCACTGTGAATATATACTTAGCATTTTTTTGTTCTTTTATTATTTATTATTAAATATATTTAAACTTTTTATTGCGGCTGATCTTTGTAAAGATATTTAAGTTTTGAGAGTACTTGCATATTTATTTGGTGACACCATGTGGGCCACTCCTAATAGCCTTGCTCTTGGTCAAACTACCATTTGTATTAGTATTAATATTACAAAGTAAAATTGGACACCCTTTGTTAAGGGCCTTAAAGTAGCTGGCGAGAGGTTCTGGTGGCAGTGGTAACTACCTTATAGTCTGGGCAGAAGGAGGCATAGCTAGTAAATCTGTGCCAGCTTTTCCCAGGTGTGTGTGTGTGTGTGTGTGTGTGTGTGTGTGTGTGTGTGTGTGTGTGTGTGTGTGTGTGTGTTTTGTGTGTTTGTGTGTGTGTGTGTGTGTGTGTGTGTGTGTGTGTGTGTGCGTGTGTGTGTGTGTGTGTGTGTGTGTGTGTGTGTGTGTGTGTGTGTGTGTGTGTGTGTGTGTGTGTGTGTGTGTGTGTGTGTGTGTGTGTGTGTGTGTGAGCTACTTGGGCACATGAAGTACAGGTTGGACAGAGAGAGTGTTGGAAGACTTGGCTTGGGACCATGGCTAAGGACTCAACTCTATAGCTGTACCAGTGGGGAGTCTTATTGAGGATCTGGAGAAAGAGAGAGGAAACAGCCCCAGACTTAGTGTAGTCTTTGTGTGCTCTCAGGAGAAATTGCACTTGATGCAAAGAGGTACATCTGGAAATATTGTGTGTGTGTACCTGTTATCTTCCCAGTGAACATCCCCCACAGGTGCCAGTGGTGAGGATTGAGGCTTCTTATTACTGGTCCAGTGGTGCGTCATCACATATTTATTGGTTGGCAGAGGTGGGACCACATCACATATTGGGATTCAGTGGTGTGGATATTGATCTCCTATAGCTTGTAAACAGTGGTCACAAAAGAAGGTGTTTGTACTCTCAAGCAGCCACATGGTAGACATTCAGAGTTTCATATCACAATAGTCTTATTTATTTTTTGTTAGCTTAGTTAGTCAGGGAGAGGAGGCAAGGATGTCAGCAGACAATTATGGGAAGCTGACAAGGAGCCAGTTGGCTGAGATGTGCCATGCCAAAGGACTTGTGCACGCCAGCCTGACTAAAGCAGAAATGATTTCAGCCTTGGTCACAGCTGCATCACAAACCAGCAACCAGGAGGACAATCAGACTGGCCTTTGGGATCTACAACTCTCAGAAAATGGACAGATATTCTTTGTGTTTCACTGTTGCAGTCATCACACTTGGGTTATCTGCCTGCAGGTAGCCCTCAGTCGGCCCGAATACCAGAGACTTAGTATTTCTGCATCGGATGCTGTTGCTCCAGGACTGATGTCAGGTCATCAGGGGTATAAAAACAGGCAGGCGACGCCATTACATCAGTCTTTATTGCCGAGGAGCCCAAAGCATAAACAGTTCACAAGTGCTGGTTGGCCGCTACCTGAATTTTCGTTTACGAATTTCTTAATCCTGAAGTCTTCTAAAGCTAAATACCCAATTGGGGATCCTTTTCTCTTGCTCTAACTAATGTCAGAAAAAGTTAACAATTGTCTTGCCTGTGGAAAGCAAATACCACATTGAGATTTCCATTCTTACTGCGTCACGTGTTTAGGCCCAGACCACGATGTCCCTGGCTGTCGGTTTTGTGCCTTATTTAATGCCCGAACCATTCATCATCAGGCTCTCTTTGTCATTAAATTCTTTTGCTCTTGATCTCCATATTCTGAAATGGCTTTGGTATGCCATCCGACTACCGATATTCCGAAAAAAACATAAAGACAGAGACAGACCGCATAGGTCTAAAACTGCCAACGACGCTTCTGCTAAACTAGTTGGCAGTCCACCAGTACTCAGTGAGGTGCTTCTGCAGCCCCTGATGCCCGCTTCAGTGCATTCGCAGGCATCTACTGATACCCATTCAGAGTCTGGTATGCCACAAGACTCTTCATCAACTATGGAACCTGCAGATGTCTCTACCTTGGATGGGTCCAGAGCTGCTGAGCAGGCACTGGCCTCTGAGGCAGTTATTCACTCAACTGATGTTTGACTCACACTGACAACTTCTTTTTTAACCAAAAATACCGAGTTTCTTAGGCCCAGAGTACACACTACGCCTAGAAAACTGACGACCAAAGCACATGCACCTGCTCCCATGCCACAAAAACAAATGCTTAGAATGGCTGAAGACCTTACTACACTGATTAGGGGAAGTCAGGCTTCCCCTGCTAAGAGACAGAGTCCAGTCCCCTTCAGCTTCTACATACCAGGAGCCGGATGACTCTGAAATTTCTTATTGTGAAGACATGCCCTTATCTGCTTATGAGGATTCAGATGCAGAGGAATCCATTCCCTCTGCCTCTCCTCCAGAGGATTTTTCTTTTGGTGAAACCTTGCATATCTTATGAAAGCATTTCCACTGGGAATGCCAAGACTATCCTCAGTCCAAAAAGAGACTCAGAGAATTTCTAGAGCTGCCTCAACACAGGCCCTTAGCAATACCCCCTGTCCTGGATGTTGTGGATGATGTTTTTATGGAATCCAGTCTTACTCCTGATACTTTACCTCCTACCCCTAGGAAACCAGACGGGTACTACAGAGTACCTGACACTCACAAATTCCTTTTCAAGAATCCTACTGCTGACCCAGAGATCATTTCCCAGGGGCCTAAAAGTATCAAGGCTATTACAGCCAAGAATCCCACCCCTTCGGACAGGGATTCCAGAGCTTTGGACAGATGGAGTAAGACGGTATATACCTCTGCAACTCTTGCTATTAGGGCATTGAATTGTCAGTTTCACATGCTGAAGTGCCAGCAACATATTATGGAACTTATTAAACAAAAAGTGGCAACCTTTTCAGACTGTGCAGAAAATAAAGAATTGCAGGAACTTATGCACTCTGCAAGCCAAGTCAGCAAACATACTTTGCAATGTGGCTTTGACACCATAGAAGCATCTTGCTGGGCAGCTGTCACTGACTCTGTACTGAGAAGACATGCTTGGCTGAAGGAGCAGACCTTGCCAGACCATGTCATATCAAAGTTACTAGACGCTCTTTTGAATAAGGACTGTGTGTTTCACATCAAAGCAGAAGAGATTCTTAAAAAGATGGAGGAAAAAGCTAAGTCTGTGCAGACTGCTAAAGAATTCTTACAAGTGCAACCCCCTAGATTCAGTAGGCATTGCTCTTCCAAACACTGGTCCTTTCCAGCCCCCTCCAGGCCTTCTCAAACCAGACCCAGGGGAAACAGACCACCCAAATTTCAGTCTCAGGGTATGCAGAGATCTAAGCAATGGAGTGCCCCCACTCCTAAAGCAGGAAGTAGTAAGCCACCTCCTTACGGAAAAAGCTCACAATGACTTCTTTACTCCACTCCCCAGCCCATGCCCTTAGGAGGAAAACTTGCCCTCCATGCAAAAAACTGGATGTCCATTACTCAGGACCAGTGGATCCTCAACAGTATATCCCTGGGGTACAAATTTTATTTCCATTCACTGACAACCCCAAGCGAGTTTCCAGACCTTCCTCCAAACCAGTGGGCAGAGGCTCAAAACCAAGTACTTTCCCTGCTCAATATCAGAGCTATTCAGCCGGTTCCAGTAGAACAGAGGGATCAAGGATTCTACTCCTTCCTGGTACCCAGGAAAGAGGGTTCTTGGCACCCAATCCTGGAGCTTTCCATTCTCAACACCTTCCTGGGGTACCAAAATTCAAAATGCTTACCCTGCAGTAGCTTCTTCCTATGCTAGCCAAGGATGCCTGGTTAGTCACCCTAGACTTAAAAGAAGCCTATCTGCATATCCCAATAAGGGAATCATGCAGAGAGTATCTATGTTTCAGGGCAGGGTCTATGCATTATCAGTTCTCTGCACTTCCCTTTGGCTTATCTACTGTGCCCAGAGTATTTACAAAATGCATGGCTCCAGCCATTGCATACTGCAGGCAGAGAAATATCCAAATTTACCCGTACTTGGACAACTGCCTGATTCAGCCGGACAGTCAGGAATTGCTGCTGCAGCACCTGACATTTGTGAAAAACCTTCTCACTTCCTTGGGTTACACCATCAATGAAAAGGAATCAAAACTGGTTCCCAGTCAAAAGATTGTATTCCTGGGAGCAAGCTTGGACACAACTTCCCAGATGGCATTCCTCACCCCAGAAAAACAAGTCTATCCGACAGACTACTTCAAACAAATGGCCACCAGAACCCAGTTATCTGCAAGAAAAATACTGCAAGCCCTAGGGTTCATGGCCTCATGTATACTGCTGATTCCATATGCAAGACTGCATATGAGGAAACTCCAATGGTATTTAAAAAGTATTTGGTGCCAACATTCTCAGGACCTGGAAACAGTCATTCCTATCATACACTGTCTAAGGGCAGAGTTCCTTTGGTGGGCAGAAGCATGCAACGACAACAAGGGACTGCCATTTACTCAACCCCAAGCTGCCCAAACCCTAACCAAAGATGCATCAGACTATGCCTGGGGGGCACACATGGACGGAATATGTATTCAGGGCCACTATAGCCCAAGTCAAATTTATCTGCACATCAAACAAAAAGAGATACTAGCTGTACAGAATGCCCTGACAGCTTTCAGATCCCTACTCTCACCTGGACCCCTGCTAATAAAAACAGACAACACCACAGTTATGTGGTACATCAACAGCAGGGGGGAACCCATTCCTACCCACTCTGCAGGCTAACCATGGCCCTGTGGAACATGTTCTTGGACATTCAAGTCCATCTGCAAGCTCAATTCCTGCCAGGCAAACAAATCTTTGTGGCAGACGACTTAAGCAGAAATCTCCTAGACCCAAACAAGTGGCTATTGGAGCACAGCACCTTCAACCTTCTGACCCAGAAATGGGGGACTCCAGAGGTGGATCTCTTTGCTTCCCCCTACAACCACCAGCTCAGGAAATTCTGCACCAGGAATTTTCACAGCAGGGCCTGGAAAGTGGATGCCCTATCTTTTCAGTGGATAAATCTCTCAGTCTATGCCTTTCCTCCTCTGCCCCTCCTTTCAAGAGTATTACTCAAGATAAAACAGGACAGAACAAGGACAATTCTGATTTCTATAGACTGGCTATGCCAGCACTGGTACCCACTCCTGCGCAGCCTGACATCATTGCCACCCTGGCACCTACACCAGAATCCAATCCTCCTCTTTCAGCAGGAGCGACAGATTCTGCATCCACAACTGCATACCCTAAATCTTGCAGCCTGGCTTATTCCTTGAATTCTGCCCCAGCGACCTTAAGCAAACAGGTGCTATATGTCATTCTTGAAGCCAGAAGACCCAGTACAAGAAAATCCTATGCTGATAATTAGAAAAGGTTCTGCTCATGGATTCAATCTAAAGGAGAGGACACAACACTGCTCTGTCTGCCTCTTATCCTGGATTACTTAGCAGATCTACTCCACAAAGGCCTGTCCTTCTCCATCATTAAGATCCATGCCTCAGCCATTTCTACTCATTACAACACTGAGCCACCTCTCTTCTCGCGCCCTCCTATCAAACAGTTCCTGAGAGGACCAAACAACTTAAGGCCACCGAGGAGAGCACCCACCCCTGCTTGGGACCTTAACCTTGTACTGGAAAAGCTCATGCTTCCCCCTTTGAACCTGCTGCATCAGCAGAGTTAAAATTCCTCTCTTGGAAAACAGCCTTGCTTCCAGCCATCATTTCAGCTAGAAGAGTGTCTGAGCTACAAGCACTGATGGCTGTGGAACCCTTCATTATCTTCCACGCTGACAGGGTTTCCCTCAGGATTAACCCTTCATTTATGCCTAAAGTGGTGTCCAGTGTGGCTCTCAATCAATCCATCCATTTGCCAACCTTCTTCCCTAATCCTCAAAATAAGGGGGAAAGGATCCTGCACTCCTTGGACATGCACAGACTGCTCAGATTCTACCTTGATAGGACTAAGCCCTTCAGAAAATCTGACCAGTTACTAGTCAGCTTTGCAATGGGGGCAGAGGGCAAGGCCATTTCAAAACAAACTATTTCCAAATGGATAGCACACTGCATCCATTTCTGCTACAAGCACCATGGGAAACCAACCACTCAGTGGGTCAGAACACATTCCACTAGGGCAACATTTACCCCTACAGCATTTCTCAGGGGAGTCCTTACCAAGGACATCCTGGAGGCTGCTACCTGGAGTTCTGTGCACACCTTCACCAAGCATTACCACCTGCCTATTTTTTCCAAATCCAGGGCAGGTTTTGCTACAGCAGTCCTGCAAGGCCTACTAGCCAGCCCTAACTTTTCTTGACTGCCTCCACCCTTCTTCAGCTTTGGGAATTCAGCCAAGTGTGATGACTGCAGCAGTGAAACATGAAGAACATAGTACAGTTGTGTACACTTACCATAAATGTAGATGTCTGAGTGTATTCACTGTTGCAGTCCTGGTTTCCCTCCCTCCAGCCCCCTGGTTTTGTCTCTCTCTCTCTCCTATCTATCGCTATTACTAACCCCTTCTGGAGTATTGGTATTGGTATTTACTTTGTACTAGTGGTGTTTTCCCCACCATAACCTAGCTCCCTATTTGGGGGGCTCCTGACATTTGGGGCAAGAAAAACTGATGTAATGGCGTTGGCTGCCTATTTTTATACCCCTGACAACCTGACGTCAGTCCTGGAGCAAAAGCATCCGACTCAGAAATACAAAGTCTCTGGTATTTGGGCCGACTGAGGGCCACCTGCAGGCAGATAACCCAAGTGCGATGACTGCAACATCAGTTGGTAGTGCCCAGAGCCTAGTGTCTGGCAGTTCTAACCATAGCCCATGACATTCCTTTTGTAGGTCGTATGGGCTTAAGGCATACCAAGAGACCCATTAAGCAGAACTTTTATTGGCCTGGGATTGCAAGGGATGTAACAGGGTACTGTAGGACTTGTGAGCAGTGCCAAAAAGTTTGCAAGGCAAGAGACAAAGCCATAGCTCCTCTGATGCCTTTGACTGTGATTGAGGAGCCATTTCAGTGGGTAGCTATGGATATTGTGAATCTCTGAGTGCCCCAGGTTCCACAGGGAGCAAGTATATCTCAGTGGTAGTAGATTATGCTACCAGATAACCTGAAGCCATGGCCAAGACCTCCATTGAGGCAGGAACTTTGGCAAATGCTTTGTTAGAGATTTTCATCAGTGGTCTGGTGGAGAGGGTAAACTCTACACTGAAGACCATGCTACAGACATTTTCAGACCAGTTTAAGAGGGAGTGGGACAAATATTTGGCCCATCTGTTGTTTGCTTACAGAGAGGTGCCCCAGGAATCTACAGGTTTCTCACCTTTTGAGTTGCTGTATGGGCATAGGGTGAGGGGACCTCTAGATTTGACTCATTATGAATGGGAGGGTGAGTGTCAATCCCACAAGGAGTCTGTTTTGGCATATGTCCAAACCTCAGGACAAGGCTCAGGGAACTCATGGGCTTGGCCTAGGAGAAACTGGCAGGAGCTCAGCAGCAGAAATGGTCTGGAATGACAGGAATGCTCGAACCAGAGAGTATGATGTAGGGCAGCAGGTTATGGTGCTCATTCCTGTCATAAACAACAAGCTGCAGGCAGCTTGGGAGGGACCCTTCAAAGTGATAAGGAAGGTCAGTGATGTTAACTACATGGTTGAACCTCTAGGCAGGAGGCAGGGGCACAAATTGTACCATGTTAACATGATGAAACCTTAGAGAGGACCTTGCGCTGAGTATCTGCAGTGGATGGCAGGAGGAATCTGAGGGGGATCTGATGACTGATCTCCTCAGTGAGGCTCAGACTGACATCTCAGTGGAAGGGGTAGCAATGTCCCAGTAGCTATCCCCTACCCAGATTTGAGAAATCCGAGCAGTGTTACAGGAGTTTGGGGACATGTTCACTGGGAAACCAGACTGCACCCACCTGGTGCAGCACCATGAGGCTGCAGGACCCCAAAAGGAGAGATATCTATACCAAGCGATTGCAGTCCCCCAAACATCTCCAACACCCAAGTGAAAACTGCTCTCGCCAAAGCAAAAAACACAGCATCCATGGGACCTGATGGTGTCCCCGGCTGTGTGCTCCACGAACTAAACGATGAATTAAACCCACAGCTAGGACAGCTGTTTAATCATAGTCTTACCTCTGGATACGTGCCCAGGGAGTGGCGCACTGCAACTGTGGTCCCACTTCACAAAGGCGGTGCCTCCACCGACCCTGGAAATTACCGGCCCATTAGCTTGACAAGCCTTATCTGCAAAGCCATGGAGAGGATCATAATGGACCTCATAAATAAAGACATAGGGAATTTGCAGACTTTGGATCCATCCCAGTTTGGCTTTGTCAAAGGCAGATCATGCCTTCTAAACTTGGTTGACTTTTTCGAAACAGTCACCAAAGCCATTGATGAGGGAAAGGCAGTCCATACAGCCTACCTAGATCTGGCGAAGGCCTTGATACAATACCCCACTCGGGTATCATTGAAAAACTCATCAGCTTAAATGTTAACCCATACATCACAAGATGGGTTGCAAACTGGCTGAGTGACAGAACCCACAGGGTCAGAGTTGCTGGCGCCATGTCAGACTCAAAGCCTGTCACAAGTGGTGTACCACAGGGCTCAGTCCTGGGCCCACTCTTGTTTGGCATCTACTTTTCCAAGTACAAGCAAACACAGGAGGGTTATGGCTGACAAAGTTTGCAGATGACTGCAAACTGGACGCCATAGTAGAAAACACATCTGACACAGATATCCTACAGAAGGGTCTCACAGAAATGGATAACTGGTGCCAGAGCCATGGCCTAAAGTTAAATGCCAAAAAATGCATAGTCATACCCTTCGGGAAAAACAAGGTTACCCCTAGCTACCAAATAGGTGGCAATCCACTGAGCACAGAAGAAGTTATCAGGGACCTAGGGACACAGGTTGATAGTAGTCTGTCATTCGACACCCATGTAGCCAAATTAGTTAGGAAGACCTTCTACATTGCCCACCTTATCATGAAGGGATTCTCGTCTAGATCAAGGGAGGTCATAGTCTCCCTGTACTCATCACTCATCAGACCAATGATTGAGTATAATGCCCCATTCGGAATGTATCTGACCCGACACTTGCAGCAGCTTGAGAGGCCACAAAAGTTCCTCACCAAAAGGATAAAGGGTCTCAAACATCTGTCCTATGCTGCCCGACTGAAAGAACTCCAGCTCTACTCAGCCGCTTACCGCTTGCTCAGAGGTGACCTTTGCCTAACATACAAGGCCATGTCAATCCCAGATTTGATGAATATGCTTCACCTCAAAAAATCTAGATCCATCAGAGCCACAAGGGCGGGAGACTTAAACCTGGACACGGCTATTAATAGGACGTGTTGGAGGGATAGATTCATCACCCAAAGACTCCCTATGCTGTGGAACAAAATCCCGGTATATGTGAGGCAGAGCACCTCGCTGGCCTTGTTCAAGAAAAATCTTGACCAATGGATGGGAGATCGCAGATATACCCCAGGGATCACCTCAGTGTCACTGCTCGACAGAGGCACAGCAAAATAATGGGTATAGTTCCCCATACTAAAGGGGTGGCGTAAGCCACAAAACTATGGGCTAGGCTTGTAAATGCCCTCGGGCAGATAGCCTAGTATGAACCTATGAACCTATGAAAAGCCTATTAAGCTGGCCCCATATAGGGTGCCTGAGAGAGTCAAACAGAGTCTGAGGGAGAAGATACAGGAAATGTTGGAACTGGGGTAATCCAGGAGTCCAGCAGTCCCATGTGTGGACTACAGGAAACCAAATAGTCACACAGAGTCAAATGCTTACCTCATGCCGCTGGGTGGGACACCACTATTGATTTTACCAAGGGCTACTGGTAGGTGACCTTGACTCCCAACACTAGAGAGAGGTCAGCCTTTGTAACTCCTTTCAGCTTTTATGATTTCACAAAGATGCCCTTTGAGATGCAAAATGCCCCAGTGACTTTCCAGAGGCTGGTAGACCATATCCTAGCAGGAGCAGGAGATTTTGATCTTGCTTACTTACCTAGATGATATTGCAATCTGCAGCCATTCCTGGCAAGATCACCTTCAGCATGTCAGGGAGGTACTGCGCAGACTACAAGGGGCAGGGTTGCCATTAGGCCCAGTAAATGTCAAGTGGGTATAGCAGAAGTATCTTACCTGGGACATAGAGTGGAGAGTGGTAAGATCAGGCCAGAACCTGCCAAAGTGGAAGCCATTCAGGTGTAGCCTACCCCAGTTAGCAAAATGCAGGTTAGAGCATTCTTAGGGACAGCTGGTTACTATACAAAGTTTGTCCCCAGTTACAGTACCATAGCTGCTCCCCTCACAGGCTCGACAAGGAAAAACAGGCCAAATAAGGTAGTGTGGACCACAACATGTGAGTTGGCATTCTAGAAGCTTAAAGGAGCTTTTGTAGGACCCCCTGTGTTACCCAGTCCAGATTACAGCAACAAATTTGTTGTGCAGGTGGATGCTTTGAACCATGGGGTGGGGCTGTACTTAGCCAGATTTTTTTCAGAGGGAGAAGAGCACCCAGTGGTTTATCTCAGTCGTAGGCGTCAATCCAGGGAGGAATGCTATGCAGCTGTAGAAAAGGTATATCTAGCCATAGTGTGGGCACTGTGGAAACTTCAGCTTTATCTGTATGGAAGGAAATTTACTGTAGTTACAGACCACAATCCCTTAACATAGCTACATCTAGCCAGCCAGCAAAATGCCGAGATACTAAGGTAGAGCCTAGGGCTGCAAGAATATGATGTGACAGTGCAGCACCATAGTGAGGTCAGTAATGCCAGTGCAGATGGGCACTCAGGACAGGGTATGAGGTAATGTACTGCAAGGTAGGCTCATCCCTGTCAAGCAATATTTCTCAAGGAGCACTTGAAAAACTAGCTTGAGTCTTCAAAGGGTTGAGAAGTGTAACGAGGTACTGCCAGCACAGCTAGCTGGAATTTTGTAAATAATTACATGTCATTTGTGAATATCAAACTGATTCATACAAGATGCTGGTGTTACAAATGTATTACAATTGTATGTCATGTGTATATCAAACTGATTTGTACAGACATCTGTGCTGAAAACACATTTGTAAAGTGTTTGTGTTTGAAATGTTTGCACAGTGTGCCTAACATGAGGGAACAGAAATGTACATACACTATTGTAACTGTTTAAATGTATATGTTTTAATAGAGGAAACTGGAGGGTTAAACTCAGTCCAGCAACCTTTAGAAAAATATCTGAAATTAAATCACCATATAGGCTAGACCATAAAGACACTATCTCACAGGTTTCAAGGCAGTCAGAGACAGAAAGTCTGGACTAGGAAGCCTTCTGCATTGTCTTTGAAGTTAGCTAATTAAGCTCTGGATGTGTGGAGGTATGCAGTAGTCTTATGGCTTCCAGCACCTGCCAAGATCTGAGTAAAAGCCCTTGTGTGTATATTTTACAGGTAGGTGCTAAGTCCTGCCAGCTTCCAGCAATGGGAGTTTTGCATGGCAACTAGAAGTCAGATGACAAGAAGTGATGTCATTCTGTAAGCTATCACAGCAGTAATATTTTACATATTATTTTGAGAAGTCTCTTAGAAAGGCTGAGCCTACTGTATTCTGTCTTGGGCCTGACAATAACAAGAAGAAGAAATTGCCACATCATCTGCCTTGCTCTATGAATTAAGTTATTAGGGTATAGTAACTCTGTTAGATACAGTCAGGAATATAAGGAAGTTTAGTTTAGATATTGTTTTTCTTTATTTGTCTGAGCCTGTCCTGCAATGTTATTTTAAATATTTCCTATGGTTTTAAACTCTGATGTCACTGTTGATATATATTTAGTATTTTCTTGTTCTTTTATTATTTATTATTAAATATATTTAAACATTTTATTGTGGCTGATCTTTGTAGATATATTTAAATTGTGAGAGTACTTGCATATTTATTTGGTGATACTGTGTGGGCCACTCCTTAGTCAAACTACTGTTTGTATTAGTATTAATATTGCACAATAACATTGGACACCCTTTGTTAAGGGCCTTAAAGTAGCTGGTGAGGGGTTCTGGCGGCAGTGGTAACTACCTTCTAGTCTGAGCAGAAGGGGATATAGTTAGTAAACCTATGCATCTTTTCCCAGTTGTGTGTGTGTGTGTGTGTGTGTGTGTGTGTGTGTGTGTGTGTGTGTGTGTGTGTGTGTGTGTGTGTGTGTGTAAAACAAATCTCAATGAGTGTGTGTGTGTGTGTCTCAGCTACTTGGGCAGAGACACAAAACACTAGTTAGACTGAGAGTGTGTTGGCGGAGTTGGCTGGGAACCCTGGCTAAGGACTCAATTCTATAGTGATGCCAGTGGGGAATCTTATTGAGGATCTGTAGAAAGAGAGAGGAACCAGCCTCAGACTGACTGAAGTCTCTGTGTGCTCTTAAGGGAAATTACACTTGATGCAAAGAGCTGCATCTGGAAATACTGTGGGTGTACTGGTTATCCTCCTAGTGAACACCCCACCACACATGCCAGTGGTGAGGATTGAGGCTCCTTGATTTCTGGTCCAGTGGTGGGTTGTCACACTGATTATGAAATACTTATGAAAATACCACAAAAAAGGATGCAAAACGTAGTGAATGAGGTAATAAGAGAAGGCATCTATGGTAGATGTTATAGGCATATTGCATAGAACAAAATATATTAATGTAATAGAAAATATTATGAAATTCACTGGCACAAGTAATGAGAAATGGATAGAGAAGAAAAAATAAGAGTTAAGGGAGTAGTAGAACAGGAATGCCCAATGAGTATGTGCATATTTTTATTAGTAATAAATGCAGTAGTACCAACAAGTATGTATGAAACGAGAAAAGCAAGATGTGGATGCCTTGGATACCATGGATACAATGTCCCTATTTACTGTTATTCCAAATGCTGAAGGAATTGAATTCATTAGACTTTTTCTAGGTAATAATTCTGCTTATAACTCTGACCAGATATTTGATATGTTTTTTATTAGATGTCATTCTTAAGAGCAATGGTTTCTCATTTGCTGAAAGGTACTATATTCAGAAGGTGCTTATAATGATGGGGTCTATATTATAAGATCGATGTTTGAAAACATCGAACAACATATGGTCGACACCATATGGTCGATGTCTTTAAACATCGACCTTATAAAAAGACAAAAAAAAAAGTACCCTAACGGGTTTAAGCAGAGGGGCAAGCCCCCCTGCACCCCCCACGAGGGGGGATGCGACCCCCACACCCCCCACTACTTAAATATACCAACTCCGAGACCGCACTACATTGCAGTAAACGGAAATCTCCCCTTACGGAGATTTCCGTTTACACGCTCGAGATTCTGAGCGTTCAATATTCTCGTGTTGACAATGTGAGATTCCACATTGTCGGCTTTTCGAGAATGTAATATAGACCCTAATGATGGGCACCATGTGTGCAAATACATATGCAAATATGGTACTAGAGCAATGGGAATCTGAATTTGTTTTTAATGAAAGGAATGGTTATTTTGACTGACTTCTGCACTATGAGAGGTTTGCGGATGATGTCTTTTTTATTTGGGCAGGATCTGTACGATCCTTGCATGATTTTGTTATTTGCATAGTATTACTGATTTCTTTAAATTTACTTTTAAGTATTCTCCAGTGGAAATAGATTTTTTAGATGTTTGTATAAAGAAAACTATTTGTGGGATTAATACAGCTGTTTACAAGAAAACATGTAAAAAGAACAATTTATTGCATTCTCATAGGGTGCATCCTAAATATTTAATAAAAAATGTAATGGAGTCAGTTTTATAGGAATGCAAGACTACAAAATAGTGATAGTGAGATGTATTCTTCATTTGATATTTTATCTGAAAAACTTCGTCAGAGAGGTTGTCATGACTCTGAGATAACTCAAGTGCAGAATGAAGTGTTGTCTTGTCGTCAGACAAGAGCGAAACCATTTTTTGCAGTGAAGTTAGTGATGATTTGATGATTGAGAACATTAATACTAATTCTCTGAGGTTGTGCCTGAATTATTCTAGTAACATACACTATGTATGTGATATTATCACAAACACTGGAATATACTTACTTCAGATGCTAAATTTAAAGAAATTGTTGGTCATGAACCGAAATTTTGCTATAAGAATTTTAACTCTATTAGGAGAATGCTATGTTATAAACCTCTCTTAAAAGGTAATGAACTTAAGTCAGGTCCCAAAGTGACTTTTAAATGTGGAGGATGTAACGTTTGTAATTATATCAATGAAGATGACTGCTCTATACATCCAGTCACAGGTCAGAAGTATAATTTATATTTTTTAATTTATATTTTTATGATGACTGTGGTACGCATAATATTGTCTATTTCATGTGCTGTGATGTATTTCACAACTATTGTGTAGGTAAGACAAATCTGTGTTTTAGGGACAGAATTAAAGAACATCTGTATAAAATGAACAGGTGTGATACCAAAAATGCGCTGGGTAAGCATGTGGCCAAGGAAGGTACATGCATACATTTAAATTTCTTGTACTTGAAGTATATTCACCAAATATAAGGGGAGGTGATGCTAAAACTTATATTGAAAAACTTGAGATTAAATGGATAATATTGCTTCATGCAACAAGAAGCATGGTATGAAATGAGTATGTCCCTTTAAAACCTGTTTTAAGATCATGTGGCCCGTAGCACTTACTTGGAATTATTTAAATGCTGATATTTTATGGAAACTTTAGATCTGATGAACCAGCAGGGCTTGCTGCGAAAGTGATCATCATTTTTATTGTTTGGTAGTTTTTTTCCCTGCCTGTGTTTTATAAAAATATTTTCTACACTTTTCAGATAGCTGGCTCTTTGTTCTTAGTTTTAGTGTTCATTAGTATAAAACACACTGATGTTTACATTTGGAAAGCAATAAACACCTCTAATGAACAGAACGGTTTATAGTGCTCCGTTGAAATCTACCCAAAATGTATAGGCTCATTAATACCTCATGACCATCCCTGACTTGTCACAAGTCAGATAGCAAAATATTTAGGGAGAAATGTCTTCTTTGTGTGCCTTTACTGGGAAACATTTTTCTGTTTTCTTTGTTTTTTACCCATAGTAGCAGTTGCTGACCTAATGGCTCTACCCGTGGCCAGAATATGATAACAATGCACACACAGCTTTTCTCAGAGCCGTATAACTAAAGCGTTTACTGCATCGAGCGTTCTCCTCGATGTCTGGTTTAAATCCCACCATCTTTGACTCTTTCATTTTTTCCACCCTTCTAACTTGTATTCCTTTTTAATATATCAGATGCATCAGAAACATTTGCAAATCTGACAATATAAAATACTTTCACTGTAGAAACAAACAGCTCTTTTTCATGTTTCTGTGGAAATGACATACAAGTTAATTTGAACACACTTGTTTTACATTTGCACTTTCCTTTTTCTAGAACAGATTCTGCGAGACAGATCTAGGTTCATGGGTTCATAGGTTCGTAGGTTCATTGTTTCATAGGTTCATAGGTTTATAGGTTCATAGATTAGTAGTAGGCTAATTACCCTTGCGAGCAATTTTAAGCCTAGCCAATTATCTCTTGTGAGACTCAAACCCTGTACCTTGTGTTTGTAAGGCAAACACCTTAACCATTAGGCCACCCTCCCAAACCAATCTAATGCAGGACAAGGCTTTCTGGTCCTGGTAATAGCCAATGCAGGACAAGGCTTTCTGCTCTTGGTAATAGCCAATGCAGGACAAGGTTTTCTGCTCCTGGTAATAGCCAATGCAGGACAAGGCTTTCTGCTTCTGGAATAGCCAATGCAGGACACGGATTTCTGCTCCTGGTAATAGCCAATGCAGGACAAGGCTTTCTGCTCCTGGAATAGGCAATGCAGGACAAGGCTTTCTGCTCCTGGTAATAGCCAATGCAGGACAAGGCTTTCTGCTCCTGCTAATAGCCACACATGCTGAAAGAGTTTTGCATTAAGTCATTAATGACAGCTGCACTTAACTGGGTGCTAATCATGCCTATAGTGCTTACATGTGTTAACTATCTTGACCCATTAAAGCTGACGGCACGTGAGAGGTCACCCACGCACAACACCTTTGTCTCCCTGTGACTTAATTGCAGTTCTGGATCTGCATGCTTAACTGCTATGATTAAGAACATTAAATGTGGGAAATTACTTCAGCTGAATAGGAAATGCAAACATCCTCATTTTCTTACATGTAAAGTTCCTTCTGACTCACAGCTCCAGGCCACTGACATCCAGTGTAATGGCATTCAGGATGTCACACTTAATTAAAAGACCACCAGTAGGTGTTCATAAGCTAAAACTGCAAGATTGCTTCTCTTGGTTGTGTAATAAATTCTCACATATCTATCTTTTTGCAACAAACTCTGACTTTATTTCTCATTTTGCCACTGGCATAATGGTTAAGCTGTTTACCTCACAGACACAAAGCACAGGGTTTGATTCTCACCTATAGAGGGAAATTTGCTGGGTTTAAAATGTCTGGCAAAGGCAGCTACCCTAGTATTTATTCACTTACTTATTTTTTGACTCACATTGCATCTTCACACACCTTTTTCCTCATTTAATTATTTAGCTATTTACTAGTAATTTGTTTAACATTTCAGCCTCTTAGCACAAGAAATTTGGACAAAGCCTAAAATAATGGTAGGACAAAGGCCCAAAAATAGGGACACATTTTAAATAATATGCTTACAAACTTAGAAAGCTCATATAATATTAGGATTTCTGTTAACATGCAGTTTTTGAATGATTTGAAGTCTGAAACTCAAATGTATGTTATCATTTAGTAACTTTAATTCTCAGTGATGTGCCAGAAAACCACAAACTTTATCAGCAACAGTTCAAAAATATGAGGCAAAATCTGGACATTTTGTGAAAATTTGGACAGTTGTGAGGTATGGTCATTGCCCTTGCCATAGATAGTCAAATATGGTCTCTGCACTGTTTTCACTGAGCTAAACCAAGTTAGTTGTGGAAATCGTCTTGGCACAAATTCAATTTGTGAAATACAATTACTTGAATTCTAGAAAGGCATGGTATTATTTTAGTATTTCCAAGTGTTTATTTGCTGATTTATAGCTTTGTGAATTGGTTTAAAATTTAGTTCCTCTAATTTCCTAATGTCTTGCAACATACTTATCCCACTGTAGTTACAGTAGGTAGGTGGACAAGTCAGTAGGTAGATGGACGAGTCGGTAGGTAGATGAACAAGTGTTCTTATTACAGTGATGAACTTTGGAGAACAGACAGTTTTTCCAACCATCCAGATCTCTTTAATTCTCACAGGAAAATGTTGAATTTCTTGTAGTTAACAGCCAACATTTCAGAAAAAACACTTAACCTTGTTTAGTATGGATTTAGAGTCCATCTTGGGTAGTGTAGCCATAGAACCCCATCATCTGCTAATTGCAATAAGAGAGCTGTCCTGTTTTCTTCCATTTTGATGGCACTGAGTTGAAAATCATTATGTAGATCTATATTCAGTGCATGCAGGAGTAGTACAAATATTTATGGTGGCAGCGGTTGTGTTAGCATTTGTGGTGCCGAGAGACCCTTATTTGCTTCTACTCTCATTGTAGCATCATTTGCATTTACTTATAAATGACTCGAGGAAATCCTAGTCCCACATTATATCTCGGGGAAAGTCCCATTTAATATTGCCAAATGATTTGTGGAACTCTGTCAGAACAGCCACATCATTAGCATTTGTTTTGTTTTTTTTTTAAAGTTTGCATATTGAATCATAACTTAGTTAATTCCAGATCTCCACATCTGCCTTTGATAAATCCCTGATAATTATTCACTATAAAATTGCTCATAAATAATTCTAAGCTATTTGTTAGGATTTAAGCATAGAGTTTAAGTTTTGTATTATAAGGGAAATGGGCCTAAAATTTGTCGGATGTAAGGTGCCCTTATTTGGATTGGGCAGGAGCAAAACTTTGGCTTCCATCAAGCATTCACCAAATATTCCTTTTCTTTCTGTTGCATTATAAAATGTAATTAATGGGTTCAGTATCTCCTCCTTAAAGTCTTTATAAAATTGTGGTGGGATTCTATTAAGATCTAGGACTATTCTTCATTTTGAAGTATTTATGGCTTGTAAGATTTCTTTTGTGGTGCTAGGTTGAGCTCTTTTATTTTTCATCTCATTTGGAATTGTTTTTATTTTTAATATTGCCTTGTTTCACACTTAGTAATCTTTTCTGGTGAAGGCATCATGTAAACTATTTCTTGTACAAATATCCAGTTAATATCATTGAAGTCTGTGGCATTATCTCACCTTTTAATTTCTCCAAGTCTTTGGGTTTCTAATACTATTACAGGAATGGGCCCCATTCCTAAGTCAAAATATAATTACAGTTCATGAAATTAGTATTGTTTCAGTCTTTGATGTTAGGCAGAAGTGCTCTTTGCAGCATCAGCAATGTGCCCAGAATTGATTCCTTCTGCAGTTCGTATGGAGATGTCCTTCAAGGATGCATCTGCAGTCCTAACATATGGGTTGTCCTGCCTCAGGCAGCCCTTCGGTCGGCCGGATTCCAAAGTCTGGGTCTGGCCTCGGCTGATGTCGCACTTCACCCGACGTCATAGCTGCTGTCAATTGGGTATAAAGGCATCAGCCGACGCCATTTTCCTCATTCTTTCTTGCCGCGCGGTGCCCGAAGCAGAAGCTGTTCGCAAGTGCCGGTCGGTCAGAACCAGAGATTACTACTACCGAAGACTTCTAAAAAGCTAAGTACCCCGTTGGGGACTCTTTCTTGCCTCAGCCGATGTCAGAAAAAGTAAATAACGGTTTAACTTGTGGGAAACAAATACCTCATAAGGATTTCCACTCTTACTGCCTTCCTTGCTTAGGCCCAGACCACGGCGTAGCAGCTTGTCTAGCCTGTGCTTCCTTCAACCGACGGACACTTAGACGTCGGTCGGAGTTTGCAGAGGAGTTTTTCGGCCCCGCTTTTGCTTACAACATGCCTTCGGAGACTCCGACTTCACAATTAGCTAAAAAGCGTAAGGAAAAGGACCGACACTCGCGGTCCGCGGTTTCGGCCGAAACCACGGTTAAGCCAACCGCGAGTGTCTCGGTTTCGGCTGAAACCGAGTCCTCGGTTCTTCCTTCGGCCGAAAGCATGCCTCCTACAACCGAGGCCTCACACAGCATGGCTGAATCTGCTACTGAAATTCCACCTGCTGTTGCAGGTTCTCAGGATTTATCAGATACTATTCCTTTAGACATATCTACTCCTGCACGTGGAGCTGCTAGGCCCCCTGCATCTATGTCTACCAAGGCTTTTTCTAGGGCTAAAGCAGCTAAATCTTCTAAGGCCTTGCCTGCTAAAACCCCCTCACACAGGCCTACCTCTAGTTCCCAAATGCTCAGCCTGGCAGAGGATCTCATTTCTTTGATCAGGGGATCCCAACCTCACCCTGACAGGGCCTCTCATCCCCCTCCAGAGAAGAGGCCTAGAGCAGAGCCCCCTGAGCCAGTTTCAACAGATTATTCCTCGGATGATTCAGAAAACTCAAATCCTCCTGAAGGGCCTTATTCTCCATATGAGGACTCTGATGCAGAAGACTCCATTCCTTCTGCCTCTCCCCCTGAGGAATTTTCTTTTGGGGAAACCTTGCATGCTATGAGAGAGCATTTTCAATGGCAGGGCCAGGATTTTTCAGATTCAAGGAAAAGGCTAAGGACCTTTTTACATTTACCACAGCATAGGCCTTTAGCCATTCCTCCAGTACTAACAGTTGTTGATGATGCATATAATGATGCCTGTACTGCCCCTGACTCTCTTCCCCCAGCCCCTGCCAAGCCCGACAGATATTACAGGGTCCCGGACACACACTTTCACTTGTATAAGGCTCCTATTGCAGATCCTGAAACTATTTCACAGGGCCCCAAAGCTGTAGCAGCTGCCTCTGCCAAAACCCCCCTCCCCTCTGAAAGAGAATCTAGAGCATTAGAGAGATGGGGTAAAAAAGTTTATACTTCTGCTACTCTTTCGGCTAGGACCTTAAACTGTCAATTCCACATGATTCAGTATCAGGAATTTTTGTTAGATCAGCTAAATAAAAAATTGTCCTCTCCTGAACCTATAGACCGTAAGTCCCTTCAGGATTTGGTACATAACACTCAGCAGGTCAGTAATCATTCCTTAAAATGCGGCTATGATGCACTGGAGGCTTCCTTTAGATCAGCTATGACTGGTACAGTGATCAGAAGGCATGCATGGTTAAAAGAGCAATCCTTACCAGACCATGTAAAGTCAAAGCTCCTAGATGCTCCCATGGAGAAACAAAGTTTGTTTGGCTCCCCTGCACAGCAAGTGTTAAAGAAGGTGGAAGAAAAAGCAAAATCTGTCCAAACAGTCAAGGATTTCCTACAGGTCCAGCGTCCGAGGTTTAGTAGAAATTGGCCTTCGAAGAATTGGTCCTTTCCAGACACCTCCAGAGCACAGAGAGGCAGAAATAGGCGCCCAAGAGGCAGAGGTCAATCCAGAGGTGCCTACAGGGGACATCAGTGGCAGCCTAACAACCAGAGAAGTACTGCCACAGATCCAGCTACTACCACTTCCACAGGACAGTCACAGTGACTTGGCTCTGATACCGCCTACCAGGGAACAACTGCAAGCACCCTTAGGCGGAAAGCTAGCCTTATTTTCAGTAAACTGGCATTACATTACAGGAGACAAATGGATTTTACAGACAATAGACAAAGGCTACAGGTTTCACTTCCATACTCTACCAAGAAAGAGAGGAATGCCAAACCTACCACCAAACCAAAAAACAAACTCTCTAGGACAAATCAACCACTTACTAAGGATGAGAGCTATAGAAAATGTACCGTCTATGGAACAAGGACAAGGATTTTACTCCAGGCTTTTCCTGGTACCAAGAAAAGAAAACCAATGGAGACCTATTCTCGACCTGTCCGCTCTGAACACATATCTCATTGTTCCAAAATTCAAAATGCTGACCCTACAGCAACTTCTTCCCATGCTGGGCAAGGAGTCTTGGCTGGTGACTCTAGATCTCAAGGAGGCATACCTGCACGTCCCTATATGACCAGATTGCAGAAGATACCTCAGATTTCTTGCAGGATCAGAGCATTATCAATTCTCAGCATTGCCCTTTGGCTTATCTACTGTGCCCAGAGTATTCACGAAATGCCTGGCATCAGTAATTGCTCATTGCAGGCTTCAGGGAATTCAAATTTATCCATACCTGGACGACTGCCTGATACAAGCGGACAACAAGATCAAATTAAGATAGATTTGGAAAAGGTTATTCACCTACTGCAAGCCTTGGGATACACAGTCAACATAAAAAAGTCAAGGCTGGTACCATCCCAAAGGATAACATTCTTGGGTGCAGAACTGGACACATCAAATCAAATGGCATTTCTCACAGCAGAAAAGCAAAAGCAACTACCACTCTATTTCATGACATTAACAACGCAGAACCAGCTTACAGCAAGGAAAGTCCTGCAAGCCCTGGGTTACATGGTATCCTGCATAATATTAATTCCACATGCCAGACTACATATGAGGAAGTTGCAATGGTACCTAAGGAATTTATGGTCTCAGCACAAGCACAGCCTAGAAACCCAAATTCCAATAATTCCATGCCTGAAGCAAGAATTCCTGTGGTGGGCTCAGGCCTGTCAGTTGAACAGAGGACTGCCTTTCCACAGCCCTCATCCAAGCCAGACTATCACCACGGATGCCTCAGACCTCGGTTGGGGGGCACATATGGCGGACAAGTGTATACAAGGCCTATGGACACAAGACCAGCTGAACCTACACATAATTCAAAAAGAGATGCTGGCAGTGAAACAGGCAATTCAGACATTCAGACCGTTTCTTCAACAGGGACATTTGCTGATAAGGACGGACAACACCACAGTCATGTGGTATATCAACAAACAGGGAGGCACACACTCATATCCTCTATGCTGGATGGCAATGGACCTGTGGAATGTGGCCCTGAACCTCAACATTCAGCTCCAGGCCATATTTGTGCCAGGAAAAGAAAATATACTAGCAGACACCTTAAGCAGAACTACCACGGATGCCCACGAATGGATGCTGCATCCAGACATCTTCAAATCCATTACAAAGAAATGGGGGATACCAGAAATAGACCTGTTCGCATCCCCACACAACCACCAATTGAGGAAATTCTGCACAAGGACATACGACCCACTTGCTTGGAAGGTGGACTCCCTATCCTTCAGTTGGGAAAACCTGACAGCATATGCATTCCCACCTCTTCCTTTGATGCACAAAGTGCTACTGAAGATCAAAGAAGAACACCCAAGGATCATCCTGATAGCTCCAGACTGGCCGAGGCAGCATTGGTACCCGCTACTGAGGAGTATGTCTCGGGCACACGCATGGCCTCTACCTCTAGTTCCTTTACTGCTAACACAGAACAACTACAAGATCCTGCATCCAAACTTGAAAACACTGCAGCTAGCTGCTTGGAATATTACATAAAACAAAATAACCCAGATTTATCTCAGAGGGTTAAAGACATTATCCTGGAGGCTCGCAGACCCTCCACAAGGAAAACTTATTCAGCCAAATGGAAAAGATACCTCATTTGGAGTGCAGCAAAAGGAGAAAATGTATCATTAGCAAACATAGCTAACATCCTGGAATATTTAGCAGAGCTTTTCCACAATGGCCTGTCTTACTCCTCCATTAAGATTCATGCATCAGCAATTTCAGCAGAATACAACATGGATCCACCAGTCTTCTCTCATCCTCTACTCAGGCAGTTTCTGAGAGGAATTAAAAATGTAAAGCCTCCAAGGAAGCCACCTTTGCCTACATGGGACCTTAACTTTGTGCTAGAAAAGTTAACACTTCCCCCTTTTGAACCAGCAGCAACAGTAGAATTACAGTTCTTATCTTGGAAAACTGCTTTCCTGCTTGCAATCACTTCAGCAAGAAGGGTTTCTGAATTACAGGCATTAATGGCAGTACAGCCCTTCCTTATCTTCCATCAGGATAGAGTGTCCTTGAGAACGAACCCTACTTTTATGCCAAAGGTGGTCTCCAGGGTATCATTGAACCAAGCAATCCACCTACCAACATTCTTCCCCAACCCACAGAACAGGGGGGAAAGACTACTACATACCTTGGATGTGCACAGGCAATTGCGCTACTATCTGGACAGAACCAAGAACAATAGAAAACTGACCAGCTTCTGGTAGCATATGCAACAGGAATGGAAGGAAAAGCAATTTCAAAACAGACAATCTCAAAATGGATAGGAAATTGCATTAGATTTTGTTACTCTTTTCATGGAAAGACAACTCCAGAAAACATCAGACCTCACTCCACAAGGGCTACAGCCACTACTACAGCTTTCTTACGAGGAGTGGCTACCAAAGACATTTTAGAAGCTGCTACTTGGAGCTTCGTGCATACATTTGCCAAGCATTATAATCTACCTTTATACTCCAGATCCCGAGCAGGTTTTGCAACTGCTGTTTTGCAAGGGATCTTAACTACACCATAATCATCTTAGTGCCTCCTCCAACCAGTTTGGCTATGGTATTCTACCCATATGTTAGGACTGCAGATGCATCCTTGAAGGACATAGTACAGTTTTGTACCTACCATAAATGTAGATGTCCGAGAGGTATGCATCTGCAGTCAGGATTACCCACCCTCCTTCCCTCTGTGGTACTCCTAGGGTATTTGCCCATCTTGTAGCTAGCTGGGGGAATCTATTATGGTGTATTTGTTTGTATATATGTATATACATGTTTATTTTTGTTTGCTCTCTACTGTTTGGAATCATTTGCATTTATCCAAATTTAGCCTTCCTAGAGGGCACCTGGCATCTGGGGCAAGAAACACTGAGGAAAATGGCGTCGGCTGATGCCTTTATACCCAATTGACAGCAGCTATGACGTCAGGTGAAGTGCGACATCAGCCGAGGCCAGACCCAGACTTTGGAATCTGGCCGACCGAAGGGCTGCCTGAGGCAGGGCAACCCATATGTTAGGACTGCAGATGCATACCTCTCGGACATCTACATTTATGGTAGGTACAAAACTGTACTTTATCTGTATTGGTAACATATTTTAATATGACTGTAAATTCTTTTTTTTTTTCATGAGACCCATTGCTCCTACCACTATTGGAACTGTCTGTGTATCCTTCTTCCACATCACCCTTGCTTCTGCCTGCAAATCCTGGTATTTTATGACTTTGTATATCTCTGTATGTAAAACACTGTAATAACAGGGTGTAGCAATTTCAATGATCAATGCTACATTTGTCTTCTATTCTTGAACCACTATACCTGTTTTTTTTTTCGCATCTGTTTTTTGAACTGTTGCTAATGGCTGATCCCATGTGATATAAATTTCATCATTTTCTGTAATACTTTCCAGCTCATGATTCCAATACTCAGCTACTTCAATATTGTAATGTTTGCTCAATCCCCGGTGCAACAATCTTGCCATATTATTATGCCTTACAGTATACAGGCCCTCTGCCATTAGTGTATCCCACCCATACCTCTCAACATGTTAGAGCAAGAAATCTGGAGAAAGCCATAAATAAAAGTAGGACAAATGCCCAAAAATAGGGACAGTTTTTAAATATTGCTCTTACAAACTGAAGTTGATAGAATAACAGGTTTTGCATTAACTTGGATTTTTTTGAATGGTATGAAGTCTAAAACTCAAATGTCTGTCATTATTTTCTAACTTCATTTTTAATGATTTGCAACTAATTTGCCAGAAAACCACAATTTTATGAAAAACGGACCAAAAATATGAGGCAAAAATCTGGACATTCTGTGAAAATCTGTACAATTGAGAGGTATAACACCAAGCAACAAGATGTGTGACTGTTTCCAGTTCGGTTTTACAGAACCTGCACTTGTCTGTCTCTCCAAATTGTTCAATGGACTTTGTAACCCAATGTGTACATAGTCCACTGTCCTGGACCACCAATATTAACCTTTCATCTTTTGATTTAAATTCACCTCTCCTTGACCATTCCTGCATTACATCATGATTGGCCTGAGGTTGTTCCAGGAGTTTCCTGTACTTGCAGCTATGTTTATGCATTTTCCACATTTCCTGCCTTATCTGATCCTTCACCTTTTACTATTTTGTTTGTTTTTTGGCACATCCAATTGCTATCTGATTTTTATCTACTACTGGTCTGATTTCCATTCTCACTTGACACCAATATGCTTCTGCCAAAGTAAGCAGGGAAGTCATCTTAGACTTGTCCTCATGTTTTAAAACTTTCACTGTTTGGATCTTGTGAGGTCAGCAGATATGTATGTAGTCCTACAACTGCAGATTTGTACATTAAATCAATTTCGAGGAGGCCCATACCTCCTTCAGAAAGGGGACTATATAATCTTGGTATATACACTGATTTTTATAAATCATTTGATAAGCATGAAGCATTTTTCCTCTTTCCCTGTCCAACTGATTCAGTACGTTTTGGAACTAGTCAGTCACCCCAAAATTGCAAGTTAGAACAGGAAGAACAAATTGACTTATAGCTTGAACTTTGTTCCTAGATGTCAGGTCTATTTTCAGTAATAATTTTAGTCTTCTAAAATATTCCTTACAAAGTTTTATTCATATTTGTTCATGTTTTATTACTGATCCTTCATCAGTTCCTAAATGTGTATACACTCCCTCCTTCTCAAGTTCTTTTATATCACATTCCTGTCCCAAACTGATGTTTTCTTGGTGCTGCAGCCTTCCTGCTTTAAAGGTTGTTTTTGCACAGTTATCAAGACCAAATGACATTCTTATAGCATCTGAGAACATTTTGACCACTTCCAGTTGTGCTTTCAGTTCCTTCTGTGATGAATTATACAGTTTTAAGTCATCCACAAAAAGAAGCTGAGAAGTCTTTACACTTTGTTGTTTTCTGGGAGCCAAATTATAGCCATTGCCTAATCTGTTAAGTAGACAGCATAATGGGTTAAGGGCAAGACAAAAGAGCAGAGTTGACGAAGAGTGACCCTGGAATATCCCCCCTTTGGATTTTTATCCCTGAGCTAATAATTTGTCCTTTGTCGTGGCTTAACTGCAGAGTGGTTTGCCACTGTTTCATGGTCACTAGAATGTAATATATCAATGTTGGGTGTATCTTATACATTTGTAAGCACTCTTTTATCCATGCCTGTTAGTAGATCATAGGCAGTTTCAGCAACTTTTCTTTCAGAGAAAATGTTTCACCGCAAATACTTTCATTGGCAGTAGATAATTCCTTTTTCTTCACTGTTGTGCAACCTCAGAATAGGTATATTTAAGTTTGGAGGTGTTCCCCTACATGGAGGTGCAGGGGCTTACCCCACTGTAAAAAAATGATTTACTTAGACTTTTACTGAAAATGCTTTTGGTGAAACATTTTCAGAGTTTTTGATATTGTGGAAGAAGCTGTTAAGATAGCAACATGCTTCTTTGTTCTCACTGAGGTAAGTAGTCAAAGGTAAGTTCTGAAAATGAGCTGTGTACCTCAAGACTTGTAAATGACTGCGCATAGCTCATCTGCATTAACGCTATATAGCCCATTAGCCCATATATTAAGGTTTGAAGCCGCTGCTGACAGAGAGGTACTAGATTAGACATAACTACTGTTAATCCTGCACTTGTTAGGAGCATTACTTTTCCAGGCACGTCTCTCCAGTTAAGGCCTCTGGAAAGATACCTTTTCAGGCATGACTGCACAGGCAGGTTGCAGTACCTGATATATGTCCAGCAGATACTCCAACAAAAGGTTATGGTTTTAAGATTACATTACCTTGTGTATATGTAATTCTGTGCAGATATGCATAGAGGCAATCACATGGAAAATGTAACGGGGGCCCCAGCTAGTGGTCAAACCTCCAGCAGATGCTGATGATATGGCTTCTTCATAATAGAAACAAGCTTGAATTTATGCCACACCTGTCCAGTGGTACTGACCTTTCTCTGGAATGGGTTTCTTTATTTAACGTACTGGTTAGCAGCAGTAAGGCTACATTTGAGACACAGTTGTCAAAAGATACTGAGCTTCAACTGGAAGTGAATCTGCAAACAATTACAAAAAGACAGAGTTGTTACATGCACAGTTATTAGCTACCACCTAACACTACTATAGGGCAGAAGTCAGGGTGGACCCTTACTTGGACAATGGTTTACTGCAAGGAGAGTGCACTCCAGAACTCCGGAGCGAGGGCTAAAACCTGAAGTAGTGCAACAACTGGTCATCCCAAGAAATGTCTTCGGCTACTTCTGCTCATAGTCCATATTTATTTTTCAGGCCATTTTGACGTAATGTGTAGAAAAAGGAGGCCTATGCAAAATTGGCCAGATGTGAGAGGGCAATGCAGGATATTTATACAGAATCAAAAGGTTGGCACAGTAGGAGACAAAACTAACATGCTTTGATGCCACTATCTGTTTTGATGAACCACTTCAGGGAGTATCCATGAATGTTGTGGGACCACTTAATACCCAGACACCAAAGGTTCATAGTATATTTTGATGGTAGCAGGTTGATTCATGCAGACATGCTGAAGGCGGTTTCCGTGAACATAAAATATTTGAAAAATGTTCACCATAGGTTCATAGGTGTGTATTAGGCTACTGACCACAAGGGCTGTTTTAAACCTAGCCATGCATCCCAAATCTCTGACAAGTTCTGGTACTGTTGAAAAGTGTAAGAAGGGGCTTAGGAAGTGAAACATTTACAGGCTGCCTGTGACCATTAGAGACATAAGTGACAAACCAGGGATGAATTTCCTGTTCACCACCCAGGTGTCCATGTTATACCTGAATTGGGTTATGGATGAACTGTGCTTCATATGAATGAGGAGCCTGTTCCAGAAAAGGGGTCGTCTTTGGGATACATTACTGCCTCTCCAGCAGGTCCGATTTATATCACAGGTAAGGTTTTAAGACTTTAGAACAAGTAATTATGGTGCTGTTTGATTTGTGGATATGCAGGAGGTCTGTCACAGTGGGGTCTGACAATGCCTTGTATGCCAGGCATAGATCTCCCCTCAACAGCCTATAGGAGACAGAATACAGGGATAGGGTCTTGAGGTGGTCTGCAGAGGACAGGTTGTTTACTCCCTGGATTCTTTTAGTATAGAACCTCTATGGATGTTCCAACTGTTAGATATGCCTGTTTAGGTACACACCAAAGTGGGCATTGTACTCAGACAGATCTGATGAATGCTGAATACAGTAAAAATGACTTCCTTGGACTTAGATGCCATACCTTTGTTTATAAGTTGTGCAACATAGAATGATTTTCTCACCACTGTAGACAAGTGAGGGTCAAAATCTAGATTACTGTCTATGTGTGTCCCTAAGTTCCTGACTACTGGGTTAACTCTTAGAGGTGTGTTGTCAATATGATAGTTACCAGGGGTAAATGACTTCCTGAAGGATACTATTATATATTTCTAGGCATTTAGTTTTAGTCCATGGCTCTGACACCAGTTATTTGCCTGTGTCAGCCCTTCCTGGAGAATTCGTCAGCCAGAGGCCACTTTGTTGGCCTTAACTTCAGAGAAGTAAATGCTAAAAAGGAGCAGTCCCAGGACCGATCCTTCAGGGACTTCGCTTGAGACTGGCCTCTTTATAGAGGTGGACCTCCCAATTCTAACTTTCTGGGTCCTGTCTGTGAGCCAGTTGGCCATCCACTGGGTGGCATATGGGTTTATACCTAACCTCTTGAGTATGTCAACAGTGCCTGAGTGGGGTATTGTGTGAAATGCCTTGACCAGGTCAAAGTAGGCAGTGTGAACCATTTTGCCCTCATCTCTTGCTTTAGTGACCTTCTCAAAGACGTCCACCAGACTGAGTAGGCATGACCTGCCCTTGACTAAACCAAATTGGATTGAGTCCAGTGTCTGGAGGTTTCCTATGTCATTATTGATAATTTACATAATTCTTTCTATGGCTTTGCATATGAGACTAGTGAGACTTATGGGTCTGTAGATGGCCCACCTTTTTGCAGAAGGATGACTGTTGCTGTTCTTCATTCATGAGGCACAAAGCCTGTTTGAAGGCTACAGTTAAATAGCAACTCCATTATTGTTTGATGATGTTACGGGCATAGCTAAAAAATGCTTTGTGGTCGTCCTTAGCCTGGGGGGCTTTGGTAGACTGCATCTGTCCCCTGATTTGTTTGTTTAGTTTGATGGGAGTACTTTTGTCCTGCTGGGTGCTGCACCTCCTAATTTTTGCCATGATTGTCTTCTTTCTGTTATACAGACTGTTGATGTTGTGATTCCACCAGAGTGGATTGTTTTTTGATTTAGTTCTGTACTTCTTCCTGGTGGGTACAGCTGGCTCTATGCAGCTTTTAACATGCTTGTACAGGGTTTCTGTGAACAGTTCTGCATAGGCAGCAGTGTTCTTAGGATTTATGAGGGCTTGACATTTTGTCACATTCTCACTTAATAGCATGAAGTTAGCCTTCAAGTAGTTTCTGAATATTCCAGGGTTAACCTGGGTTCCAGTTTTTATTTTTACTTCAAAGGAGACCATTTTGTGTCTGACCTTACCAGAGAAGACGTTACACTAGGGGGTGTGCAGCACTCTCCCATATTAGTGAGGACCAGATCCAGTATGGTTGAACCCCTGGTTGGGTTGGTGCATTAACAAGCTGGTCCAGGGAGATTGTCTTTATAAAATCCAGGAATTTCTGTGTAATTTGTGTTTACAAACTTTAGGAATCTATGTGCTTGTGCGTTTGGTGTCATAATTGATTCCTAGTTAATAGTGGGGTAATTAAAGTCACCCATGAATATAGTATTGGGTTGGATGGTGAGTGTTTCCAATAAGTTTGAATACATGTTATGGGCTTCCTCAGTCACAGAGGGGAGCTGCAGCCTGTAAGGAAGTGGTATGGGATTTTGCTTATGGTGATTTGAATGTGGAGAAGCTTAAGGGCATTGTCCTGTTTGAGGTATATTTATTTTTGATGTAAATCGAGACACTTCTACCTGTAGTCTCCGTCTTTGTAGCAGCTGGCCTAAATGTGTTGAAGACATTATAACCTTGCACTGTTGGTGTGATCTCTGCAGCTTTAAACCATGTCTCAGTGACCGCACACACATCAGTATTCTGTAGTGAGAGGACAACATGTACGGAGCGAAGGTTTTTTATTTAGACTCTTAGCACTGAGCATTAACACATTTAGAAGTGATTGGTTTTGATTTGCTATGTCAGAAGTACTTTCAGTTTGGCATAGTCTAAAAAAGGCACTGTGGAGGAAGACAATGTTTTAGTTGATATCCGAAAGCCTAGAGGGGAGAGATGCAGACCATTCCTGGCAAAGCAACGTGGTTTATTGACAATCTCCTTCCATGCTGACAAATATTGCACCCCCTTACAATGACACCAGAAACTGAACCAGTTTTTAAATTCAGTCATCACCCTTGGAGAAAGTAAAATGATGCTCAATGCTAGGCTCATACTTGCCTGGGACACACATTCTAAGAGCTCCATGATATCTGTCTTCATCTAGTCTAGGGAGGTATATCTCAAGTTATTTACACCCTCATGGACTATGACTGAGTCATTCTGGTACTTGTGGTCCAGTGACCTGAGTAAATGCCTAATGTGGCAGATCCTTGTCTGTGATAAGCAACTGACTGTGACTTTCTCCTTACTCAGCCTGGTCAGAGGGACATCAGTGTGTCTCACAATGGAGTCTCCAGTGACCAGAATGTTGGATTATGTGGTGGCCTGCCTTATGGGCTTAGAAGTAGAATGTGGCTGTATGTGTTGATGTAGTTAAACTACCTTCTCTGATCATCCAAAAGACCTTTTTTGGCAGGGTGGCAAGTCCTCTTCACTCTCCACTGTAAGGAGAACACCCTCATACCCTTCAGCTTATATATATACCAAAGCTGATGTTGTACAACAGTGCAGAAAGAGGTAAACTCCACTGTTAGCAAAAGTAGTTTTAGAGAGCATACTTTTATGCTTTTACATTTGCCAACACTGTCTTCACCATATCCACAGGAATCCATAAAAAAGCTATTGCACCCCAAGGCAGTTGCTTTCTCTGGAATTGAGGTCAGATTAGCGGTAAGTGCTGTGTTATAAATTCTAAGCAGGATTATTCTTCTGTGGAAAATATTTTCAGTATGAACTTTACATGAGACTTGCTGTCACGTTTGTGGAAGTATAGTGGTATAAAACAGTTAAACCCCCTTACTATCCGTGGACCGATAATATAGGGAAGAGTTTAATTCTTCTTCAGCCCACATGCCAAGAGCATTCACAGACCACTTAAAATGAGAGTGTGACAGGTACTGCACCATTTCCTCTTTGTTTAAAGAAAGTTGCCCAAAGAGTCCACATGTTGTTTGCCATTAGCTTTACTTCATGTTCAAGCAATGAATTAGTTTCCTTGAATTAATTCCTGACAAATAGGAAGGTGTGCCTGACTCTGACAAAGACTCTGTTATGGAGTGTGTATTGCACTTCAGATCTAAGATTAGGGGGATAAGGCGTTTGGTACAAATTAAGCCACAACAAAAGGTCTGGTATGACTATCCAGGAAAACCCCAAGAGTATACAGTCAGAATAGAGGTTGTGGTGTCAATTACTCTTCAACAGAATAAACTGCAATCAGAGTGAGAGGGACTCAGCATAAGGGGGACTTTTCATTGTTGTAAAAAAGGTGATGAATGTAAGTTTTCTGGTGGAACAGCTAGACTTGTGGCAAAACCACAAACTGTATCACGCGAATATGATGAAATCCAACTTTTATACAGAAAAGCTTGCACTTAGTGTATGCAGTAGGTCGAAAGAAGAAAAGAGAATTCTGATGGTGATGTGATGATTGATCTCATCAGTGAGAATATACCAACTAAAAGAACACTATGAGGACAGACTGAAAAGGCAATCAAAAAGGGGAGAGTTAGAGATCATAGCAGAGAAATGCCATGTACAATGACTTTGGACAGTGTCAATTAAAATAGTCTTCTAACAACTGAGCTTCATATCTTGTGGGTTTCTTCAGAAAACTCATTTGAGATCTACAAAGTGGAGACATGCAGAGGATAGATATTAAACTAAAACAATTATAATTGTTTCCACAGGAGGAATATGGCAGGCTGAGTGAAGCATATATTTTTCTGTCAATATAACATACAGAAAGCTGCATTAAGTTGAGCTAAATGTGATTTTTTTCATAAATGCTGTAGGAAAAAATTCCGGAAAATCTTTCACCGTGTAAAATGTGTATTGTACAGAATGGCACAATCCTACTTTATTGAACAAATGCAATTTACATTCTTTTTGTTAAAATTCCAATATTTGGTTTGCTTAACTGAAGTTTTGTGTATTGTAAGAGCTGGTAGCAGACTTTTAGTTTTTTTTTTTCTTTTTTTCCATTTAGTGAGTGTGGGGTGCTGGTCCCTACAGCAAAAGATGTTTTTTCTTTTTTTTTTGGTTTGCAAATTATACTTTTCATAACTGGATTTATGGAAATGTGTAACTCAAATTCTCTCAGTTTAATGGAACATAGATAAACTGTACAGGGTATTGTGTACAGTGACACTGTAGCAGAGGTGTCAGAAAATGAAGCTTATTATTTAAATTTGCATGCACCCAATTCATTCCCCAGTAGCAACAGTAGGGTGGTAGGAAGAGGGACAGATAACCTGTCCTGGTGAGCAGCCTCACCTTCCCCAGTGGAGTTCCACCTTCCCTTTTCTGCTCTGTTGCATGCTGCCACTATCAGGGCATGTTCTGTACACTAAACTCTGCATTGTGTACTTCTGAACAGATGTATTGTGTGTTCCCCAGTTCTGTGCTCCACAGGGGTAACAGTGAGTCCGCCCATTGGATATCACCCATGTAGCAAGCTACACCCACTTATGTCCCCCCTGGATGGGTGTCCTGCAATGGCTACTTATTCCCATCTCCCCTGACCACCTCCTACTGATACCCAAGGTGTTATCTCAAGGTGGGTCACGTACACCATGTTTGGGCTTTATCTCTCTGTGCCATGCAGCCGGCTACTGGAACAGGTTTTCAGAGATGATAGTAGTAGGATATGATATAGCAATGCTCACGATTTACAGATGATAAGACGGCTGCTTGCACAGACTTGTTATTGCTTTCTTACTTCTTGTAATTTGATGTAGGTACACTACTTCCTCCTCAAACTGTTTGTTTCTGTAATTATTAAATTGCAGTTAAAAAACAACGCATGCAGGGTAATTTCTAACATGACACTAATTAAATAATGAATGCAGTAAGACTAATTCTACTCCTGAGTTCTTGGAAAATTAACACGCCCAGCTAATATTGCAGTAGTCATTCTCACTCCTATATCTTTCACTTCTGGTTGCTTTTACTCTATAAATTACTTAAGCTTTGTTTGGTTCACCAGTTTAAAAAAATGCCTCCAAATTCTCTTCCAGATCTTTTTTATGCAAAGCCTAATGGCAGATGGTTTATAGATCTTAGAAATGGCATCTGGATGCCCTCTAGTTGTACATAGTATAAAGAGTCTCTGAACTCGTGTGTGCACCTTAGCAGTTTTCATCTTCCACTTTAATCTCCTTGATAAGAAATGCATTTCCCCTTTTATTATTCTGTAGGCAATCCCAGATGTGTGCACTTATTCATACTTCCTTTTGTGCTATTAGTCATTCCTGACTATTTGGGCAGCCACTGTGGTGCAGTGGTTAGCGTTGCCGCCTCACAGCAAGAGGTTCTCCGGTTTGATTCTTGGCTGGGATGCCTTCTGTGCGGAGTCTGCATGTCCTCCCTGTGGTTGTGTGGATTTCCTCCGAGTGCTCTGGTTTCCTCCCAAAGACATGCAGTAGGTGGACTGGACACTCTAAATTTGCCCTAGGTGTGAGAGAGAGTGTGTGTATGTGCCTTCTGTGGAAGGTTGGGCATTGGGGTGGCAACACGACACCATAAAACTCCACTGCCAATCATGAGCGGACAGATGATCTGCTGTGGTGACCCTTAACCAGGAAAAGCCAGAAGAATAAGTAATTCCTGACTATTTGTCACTCGTTTCTGCTGCGATCTCCTATGGATAACCCTCTGCCATATTTACCTCTATACATATTACTATGGACCCTTATTTCTTTCTTATGTGCTAGAAAACATCTCTCTAGTCTTTTTTGTAATGTTATTACTAATCTTCTACATATTACCCCCCCCACACATGTTTTTCTTTCTCTGCCAGCAGTAACTGTGAGCCAAGTGTCCTACAAACTTCAGAGAACCTCCTGTTCAAGGTATGAATGACATGCAAATATCAGGCAGCTGACCCCTTGAAACCCCAGTATATATGCTGAGCAGCTGGCTGTTGTCAAGTGATGTAATAGAAGGTGACCACACTGATTCCCCATCTTTGTAGTTTATTTTTGTGGATATGGAAAATTTTTTATGATTTACATGTCCCCTCTAAAATGCACAGACACACCTAGATACACACAAAGACAACCACTCACTCTCTTACACTATGAACCTATGTAGTCATTTGTGTTCTAATCAGATAGGATGCAATTTTCTTAAGCCTAAGAAAAGTCCACATATAGATATAGATGTGTATATATATATATATATATATATATATATATATATATATATATATATATATATATATATATATATATATATATATATATATATATAATATATATATATATAATATATATATATATATATATATATATGTGTGGATTCACTATGTAATTTCAAAATACTGAAATCCCGACTTTCAGTATTTCGAAACTACATAGCCGAAGACACCAAACACCAAAACCATAAAACCGCAAAATTCAAAATCTCGATGCTACACTACAGATACAGCACACACAAACACATAGACACAACTTCCCCCAAACTCAAATATAACATCCTACACTACAGATACTGCGCCTCCCACACCCCTCCTACTTATATATACCAATTCTGAGATTGCACAATCAGACACACACAAGCAACTCACTCCCACACATTGTACACACCCTCACACACACACATCACAGTCAAAACACACACTGCCAGACACTAAAACCCCTAACCAACAGACATGCACATACACACATACCCAAACTCACATCTTACCATTCACACACCACAGCACCAGAACAGCTAATTCAAAATCTCCGTAGAATTTTGTGCTTCTGGTTTACTGGTATTTCAAGACTTCGGT
>NC_056733.1:969451492-969551492 GCF_019279795.1 Protopterus annectens | reverse complement strand
TGTGACATTTTCAGAAAGGGAGTGAAAGTAATAAAAACAGACATCTCATATTAACACATGACCTGGACAGAGTCTTTTCCTGCACAAGAAATGTGTTTTTAAGATATTTCAACAGTAATGCAGCTGCCTTCTTAAATATTACATGCTCTGTTAATTTAATATAGGGAAGCTGTCTTCTAACACTGTGTTCTTTATACAGCAGTCTAACATTTTAAATTCTTGTGCAGGAAAAGTTTTGCTTCTAAAATAGGGAGCAATTACTTGTATGCCTAATTGATTATTTCTTGTCCTGATCAGTCATCACAGTGTGTGCATAATTCAAAACATTAGATCATCCCACACCCAAAATGTTCTGGTTTCTACAGGAAGACTCAGAGACAAAAAACTGATATTACACAGACTGTAAGATTATAAATAGCAATTGTTAAACATGAAGAAAAAATTAAGTTATTAAATGATTCATAAATTTACAGGGTTTGAAATGTTACTTGTTTCAGAATCTATTTAATCTATAAATTGTATACAATGGAGTTAAATATTATAGCAATAACCCACAGCTGGGTGTAGGTAATGTTGGATTTTCCCACACTTGACATGGTTTGGTCATGCCCAAGTGACCAAACGAAGCCAGTTGTAGGTAAGTCCAGCATTATCCACACCCAGCCGTAGGTCATTGCTATTATGCAATGACATTATTTAAGAAAAATGTTACTTACTTTTCTTAAGTGATGTCCTTATATGAGGGCACCATGCTGCCCTTCTGCATTTTTCCCAGTATCCGGGGGCTTTCTTGATGTACTGCACGTGTGTGTGTGACTTCCTACACTTACACAGTACCTCGATGCTGTGGAAAGGAAGCAACAGAGAAAATAAGATCTCTGCTGCTCTTGTTTTTTGTTAATTCAATAAATGTTGAAATTTGGAGACTTTAGAGGTACAAGAGAGACAGGATGGAGAAAATACAAGGAAAATAAGGTACGTTTCTTTACTTTTGAATAACATACCTGATTTTCCTAGTATTTTCTCTGTAGTGTGTCTCTTATACCTCCAGACTGCGCAGATTTCTAATTGTATTTTTTTTTTTAATTGTGAAGAAAACTTAAAAAGTTATAGCATATATTAATGGAAGAAAGTCCGGGCAACCAGACTTTTTTCCATTGGTATATGTTCGATTTACAATGGGCACGCTAGTTGATCTGACCAATCAGAATGCTCATTTTTGAATGTTAATAGACAGTCAGTGTGTAATATGTTATAGAAAACGGGTCTGTATTACAACTTCGAAATACAACAAGTGTGAACATTGTAATGTCGAACCCTGAAGTCCGAAAGTGGAAAATAATGAAGCCACGGAACATCGACTTTTTTCCCCAGGGAAAAAAAGTCGGTGTGCTGTTTTTGGGACTTTGCTATTTCCTCCACTGTGGTGCGATCTTGGAATTGGTATATTTAAGTAGGGGTGATGTGGGGGGGGTACAGGTCTCCCCGTTGGGGGGTGTGGGGGTGAAGCCCCCCACTTCAGTTTAGGTTTAAGGTTAAGGTTTTTTTTTTTTGTAACAGAACAGCGATTTTTTTCCCTGGGGAAATAAATTGCTGTTCTGTGGTTTTGGTTTTCTTGGGTTTCAAATGTAATGGTTCGATATTACAACAGTCGAACTTTTTTAAGTTCACTGTTGTGATATAGACCCATAGTAAACATGTATTGTAATTCCTGACAATTTAGAATGTTTGGTAGAACTTTCTCCTTTGAAACTAAAAGTTGAGGGTTCTAATTCAAATTCTGGCAATGTTTCATAAGGTCATGCCTGAGAAACAATAACAACTGAATGCAGAATAATGAGGTGTAGTTCTGGTGGGGTGTATTGTACTTAAGAAGAAATGTTAAGGTAAGGTTCCTTCTTCTAGTCCTGATACTGGTACTTCCCATTTCCGGATCAATGATATAAACACGTCCATTATTTGAAGAAAGGGGCTGCCCAAGTGTCTTGCCACCCCCCCCCCAAAATGCAAATTAAAAAAATTAAGAATGCATCCTATACAAATCCTTTGTGTGATTAACTGCAAGTAAATTATCTGCTGACACAGACTAGGTCACCTCACTTTCAGTCTTAAGCATGGTGTTTGTATAATGCATTTTGTGAAAAGAAAAACTGCAGTACAAATCAAATGTCAATAAATAAATCAACTACTTAACTTTTTGTTGATTTGTACTTTGCACTCATGCACCATAGCATCATAGTTTATTAGGGTTCCTATAGTATTGTTGGCAGCTTAGGTTGTCGAATGCTTATACATCGACACCTAAGCGTCAAAAGCTTACCATAGCGAACAGCCACATTATCGAATTCTTTGCTCGGGAAAGAATTTGTGTGGCCGTTTTTGGGGATTTGCCCTTTCCCCAATGTAGAGCGATCTCGGAGTTGGTATATTTAGTTGGGGGGATGTGGGGAGGTGAAGCCCCCCACTATGTTTCTGTGTGTTTGTATATTTTGTTTCCGGATGGCCACTCGAATTCTTTCTCTGAGGAAAGAATTTGATTATGTGGCCATTCGCTATTGTAAGCTTTTGACAATTAGGTGTTGATGTTTTTGGATTCAACAGCCTAAGCTGTCGATGCTATGATATAGACACGTTTATTAGGTAAGCTTTAGGCAGTCAGTCTGGAGATCATTGCAAGTTAAAAACCCATATTCAAAAGTTCCCTTCAGCCTCAAGGAGGGCAAGACAGACCAAGGGAAATCTGAGGTTGACCATGCAGTTTTCTAGGTTTACCTTGAAGATGACAATTGTGTTACTCTGCTTGATATGTAGTGGAAGTTTGTTCCAGAGGTGAGGGATGTGTTAGGCTAGGAATCTATCATTGCAACTTGTCTTATTTATTTCTTGTTGAAGGTTCCTTTAACCAGGTATTTGAGGTACCATTTATTCTGTGAAGGAGTAGAAGGTCATTGAGGGCCGGATCTTTCATGGCACAAAAGGTAAGAGTTATATCTCCATGGATGTATCTATAAGTGACCGAGTATAAAGAGAGGGGGCTGCCATTCTGTCCTGATGACTAAGATGTTTGATATTTTTAATTATGAGGGTTTTAAAGTTGAGTAATATGCTTAGACAAATACATGCCAAAAGGTGCATTATATTCAGTAACGGGTCTGATGAGATACAGGTAAAGGGGCATTAAGGCTTCTATGGGATCTAGTGGAGATGCCTTTTGAAATTAAGTGAGCTTGATAAATGGCCTTCTGAGGTACTGCAGATACATTGTGGTCAGACAGTAAGGATTCTGATATCTGGCATTATTCAATGATTGCAACAGTCGATAAGTTACTAGGGATAGTGCATCTTTAAGAAGTAAAGGCAGGAGCATCCTGTAGAATCAATGAAAGACAGCTGAGAGGAAAGGGGTGAGTCTGTGTGGAGGGGAGGTTGCTGGATCAGGGCTCAGTTTTGAGCTTTTTTATTGGTTGATTTGTTTAAATCAGGTTGCTCTCATTTGCTACATAAGCAAATCCAAGCCATCTACTGATCTCTGCAAAACCTAAGTATAAATTTTCACTGTATATTGCACTTTTGAACTGCATTTTTAACCACATCACTGCTTATTTTAACTTTTTTTTGTTCTGAAATTGTTGCACTTTGTTTGCTGTAGCATAGACTAGATTAAGACGTGCTGAATCTATTTCTGTTTGTATAACTTCCCTGCAGCCTAGTGGCAAGAGTGTGCAGTTAGAACTCAGCTAATTGAAGGTTGCTGGACCAGGGCTCAGTTTTGAGCTTTTTTATTGGTTAATTTGTTTAAATCTGTTTGCTCTCATTTGCTACATAAGCAAATCCAAGCCATCTACTGATCTCTGCAAAACCTAAGTATAAATTTTCACTGTATATTGCACTTTTGAACTGCATTTTTAACCACATCACTGCTTATTTGAACTTTTTTTTTGTTCTGAAATTGTTGCACTTTGTTTGCTGTAGCATAGACTAGATTAAGACCTGCTGAATCTATTTCTGTTTGTATAACTTCCCTGCAGCCTAGTGGCAAGAGTGTGCAGTTAGAACTCAGCTAATTGAAGGTTGCTGGATCAGGGCTCAGTTTTGAGCTTTGTATTGGTTATTTTGTTTAGATCATTTTGTGCTCATTCGCCACATAAGCGCCATGTTTGCACGTCACGCAGTGCCATGCAGCAGTGGCTACTCTGCTGTTGTTCCATTGGTGACCTCTCATGATTGACCCTCATTCACAGGTTATATATTCAGCGAAGTTCCTGAGGTACCAACACAGATCCTACCCACCAGCCCTTTCTATTTTTGTCCACTTCTCCTGCCCTGTCCCTGCCTATCCTCTCCCTGTTTTCTGACCACATCAACTTACCTAGCATTATGGATGGACAATTTCCCAGTTTCTCCAGCCAGCCTGATCGACATGGGCATCCTGAGGCAATGTAGCAATTGCCTCATGTACACTGACAACCCATTTCTAGTTTACACAAATTCATTATGTGAGAGATGCAGCTATATCAAGAACCTAGAATCCAGGCTCCCTCGCTCACCACCGATGAACGAAAAAGAAACCAAAAACTCACTGGTTGGATTCAAGACGCTCTCCACAAGATGCTGGAATATTTTTCCTTTTATTTACTGATAAGTCTATCAGTAAATAAAAGGAAAAATATTCCAGCATCTTGTGGAGAGCGTCTTGAATCCAACCAGTGAGTTTTTGGTCCCTCGCTCACCAGTCAGTTCATCTGGTACTAAGCAAGTTGTCAGCTTGCACACTTCATCTCCTGTACCTACCAAAACAACAACACAAAAACCTACATATGCGGAGGTCCTTACAAGAAGCCTACCTAAACATCAGAGCCCTCTGCAGAACATAGTGCATAAAATATATCAAACACCAGTGTCTCACCAGTCAAGCCCCTAAGGCATAACATAAAAACAAACATCTTAGTTATAGATGATTCAATTGTGAGACACACAGATGACCCTCTCACCAGGTTGGATAAGGTAAAGGTCACAGTCAGCTGTCTGTCAGATGCCAAGATCCACCACATCACACACACTCAAGTCTCTCAACAATAGGCACTGTTATGACTCCGTCATAGTCCTTGTTGGTGTCAATGACTTGAGATGTACCTCAATGGACTATATGAAGAGAAAAATAACTGAGCTCTCGGACGGATTATGTGTCTCAGGCAGATATGTCCCTGGCTTTAAGCTGTATTTTGCCTTCACCTAGGATGTTACCTCAGTACAAACAAAAAAAAATGATTGACTTCAACAATTGGCTTAGTTTCTGCTGTCATTCAAAGGGGATCCAGTATCTGTCAGCCTGGGATTACAAGGTTGACAGACCTTGATGCTTTGCCAGAGATAGTCTTCATCTGTCACCCCTGGGATTTCTGTTACTGGCTAAGGCTCTTGCCATCCCCATAGTGTCTTTTTTAGGCAATGTCACAAGAACAAAATTCCCAATGTAAAAATACCCTCTACAAACAACCTCAAGCTTATGCTGCTAAAACCAGAAACTGCACCCACTGGAAGCAGTCCTCACCCTGGAAGATGCTGACATTTGTGCAGTCACTGAGACCTGGTTTAAGGCAACAGAGAACACCCCAGCTATACAAGGTTACATTTCCTTCCACACATTCAGACCACAAACAGAAGATGTGAGAACTAAAGGAGGTGGTGTATCAATGTTCATTAAAGATAAATACACCCCTAAGTTGGGTAAACAACACAATTCCCTTGAATGACTTCAGGTGCAATTGACTGTAGGTAAGACCCCTCTTCAGGTCATTGCCAGCTATAGGACCCCCTCCATGAATCAGGACATCCACTCAGCCTACTTGAATCTACTTGAGTCAATCAAGATACAACCAAACACCGTGGTTTTGGGTGACTTTAATTACCCATCCATAGACTGGGTAAATTATATGTGTTCTAACTCACTTGTCCAAAGGTTTCTAGACTTCATTAACTCCAATGCCCTGGGCCAGCTGGTTGACACACCCACAAGGGGCTCAAACATCCTGGACCTGGTGGTCACCAACATGGGAGACTGTTTCATTACCTCCAGTGTGTGGCCATTCCGGGTGAGATTTGACCACAAATCAGTCTCACTAGACGTAACTATAACACAAGACCCCCCCCCCCCCCTTTACAACAGCTAGAGTAAAAAACATTTCCAAGGCCAATTACAACCTTTACTTAATGGCATTAATAGCTTCATAGCCCTCCCCCCACTGATGGAGCAGACACTTATGCTAAGTTCTACACCAATGCTTTATACAAGCATCTGTAAACGTGTATTGACTCTGCCATACCTGATAGAACCAAAGCAAGATCTTCAAGAAAAACAAACCTGCCTGGTGGACAAATGCCATTAATAGGTTATATAATAAGAGAAGTAAATTGCTGTCTAAGACTAGAAAGGAATGGTCTCAAAACTGGAAACACTCCCTCCTTGACTTAAATAAGCAAATAAGACTCCTAGTGATGTTCTCCAAAGCTAAATAAGAATCCAGATTAGCTTGCCTAACTAAGGATAACCACAAGGCATTCTTTAGTTACATCCGTAACCTCAAAGGTAAGGCCCATATCTGTGCCAAACTCATAGTTAATGGTACTATATATATATATATATATATATATATATATATATATAGAACCTGCAGATATAGCAAGCCTGCTAGCTGACAGGTTCAGTGAAAACTTCAGCCCCCTGTCTCCGTCACATATACCACAAAGCATCCCTAACACATGTTTCCCACCTAGTATCTCTGAGGAGCAGGTATTAAATGCCTTTCCAAGGCCAAAAACACAGCCTCTATGGGACCAGACAACATCCCAGGCTGTGTTCTACATGGTTTAAAACAGGAATTAGCATCACCATTGAGCATGCTTTTCAATCACAACCTAAGTACTGGTGTCATCCCAGTGGAATGGAAAACAGCTGCAGTCATCCCTTTGCACAAAGGGGGTGTATCCACGGGCCCTGAGAACTATAGAACCATTAGCCTGTCCAGCCTTATCTGCAAGACCATGGAACAAATCATCATGGACCTTATTAACAAAGATATAGGAAATCTCCAAATGCTCAACCCCACCCAGTTTGGCTTTGTCAAGGGGAGATCATGCCTGTTAAACTTGGTGGACTTCTTCCAGACAGTCTCCAAAGCCCTAGGTGAGGGCAAATCTGTGTATAAGGCCTACCTAAACTTAGCCAAGTCCTTTGACACAATCCCCACTCAGGCCTCATTGATGAACTCACCCAACTGGGTATCAGCCATCAACAATCAGTAATAGAACTCATACGGTCAAAATAGTGGACTCCAGCAGACCAGCAACCAGTGGTGTTCTACAGGGATCATTTCTGAGACCCCTACATTTCAGAATCTAATACTTCGAAGTGCAGGATAAAACTAAAGGATGGTGACTGAAAAAGTTTGCTGACAACTGCTAACTGGGAGCGATCATTGAAACCCCTAGCGATGTCAATATCCTGCAAGAAGGTCTTACCCAGACAAATGACTGGTGCCAAAGTCATGGCCTTAAACCTAATGCAGAAAAATGCATTATCATCCCCTTTAGCAAAGGTGATGTTCCTGAAAACTACCACATCAATAGCAATACCCTAAACATACAATCAGTGGTGAGAGATCTGGGCACACAGGTTAACAGCAACCTTAACTTTGATCACCATGTCTCCATATTGGTAAGAAGGGCATTTTTATATTGCTTATTTCATAAGTAAGGGCATTGCCTCCAGAAAAAAAAGAGGTTATAACCCTTCTATACTCTTCAGTCATCAGGTCAGTAATAGAATACAATGCTGCCTTTGGTATGTTCCTTTCCAAACACCTGAAGCAATTGGAGAGACCACAAAGGTTCTTTACAAAGAAAATTCATGGTCTTCAAGATCAGTCTTATGTAGACAGACTGAAATCATTGTCACTTTACTCTTTGTTGTAAACACTGCTCAGAGGCGACCTGTGCCTTGCATATAGAGCAACATCTGACCCAGATTTAATGGAAATGCTGCACATTTGCAAGTCAAATGGCACACGGGTCACTCACTCAAAGGACCTTAGCCTGGTATGTGACTTTAACAGAACTTGCTGGAGAGACAGATTTTTCTCACAGAGGTTGACCCATCTTTGGAACAAGCTTCCTATTCATGTTAAACAAAGCCGCTTGTTGGTTAAGCACAATTTGGACAATTGGATGGGTAATCAGAAATTTACCTAGGAGTTCCACCTGTGTCCCTCTTGGACAGGGGCAATAGGTGCTGAATTTAGTGTCTGCTTGTACCAGACACCCTTGGGAACATGGGTTGAACTTGGCTGGGTTTGTAAGGGCTCTGCAGCCATTAGCCTAGTAACCTCCTACAATCCTATGATACTATGAAATAATATTTAAACAGTATGCTCCACTGACCTTTGTGTACTTTGGATTTTCCTGTGGCTAAAATGGTTTTAGCTGCAGTCTGGGTAGGTAGATGTTGCCATTCTTTGACGATGTCGGTGCACTTATAAAATTTAAATGCATGTGTAAATGTCAGGCATCCCATGAGTGATTCTGAAAACCTCAGCACTGTCTGAAGCCTAGTCCACCTTACTCTTATCAATCATTCCACTACTCAGAGGTCTCCGAGGATGGTTTCTTTCTACAGTTTAATTTTTGTGGCAGATTAAAGTGAGAAAGAAACACGAGAGAAGTTACTTGTTATCATTTTGACTTTGGCATGGCTTTTTCTTTTATTGTGGTCTGTGTTATCTGTTTTTTAGTCATTATAAAGTGATACAATTCAGTTTTATATGGTCTCCAGTCAACATGCATTGATTTCTGGGTAGGCAGCCATGCTAGTTATTGGACTAGTATATCTCAGGACTTTTTCATGTATGACTCAGGACACAATAGAATATATGTGGATATGGTTTACAATAGTCATTCACCCACCATGTTTTCAGAAGGTGAGAAAACTGAGGCCCATGGGAAAAATATACAGACATGGAGAGAACATGACTCTACAAAGTCATTGACTCGAGGTCAAGAAAGAGGCAGAGATCTTAACCAGTGAACAAGCATACTTCCCACATGTAACAAATGCACAGGGCACAAGCGTGACACACAATAACATGATAAGTTGCAGTATATTTATACTATAATTAAAGCATATTAGTGCTTATATCTCTTCATGTAACAGAGTACATATCACGGTTGTGGTTCTGATCTCAAAGTACTCTCTTCTAAGGTGACACTTCAGAGAATTATGGAAGCTCCTGTGATAACTCTACTACTATGGATGTTTTCATCCAATACAGAGGCAGTAACCCAGATTTTATAAGTGATTTTGGATGCTAAAGGAACTAGCCACACATACGGCATGGAAAGAATGACCACGGGGTTGCCCTTCCATCTCTAAAAGGGGTATACTTCTTCCTCCTCTGTGAATGCAGCACATGCTATAATGGTATGCAGTGCTGTTTCCATGGCATTAGAGCATGCTCAGTAGTCACTGGGATAGATAGGGCAGATATATCTCTAGCCTTTCCAGAAACATATCAACTCTAGTTCTACCACTTTCCATAGCCATTAGTGGCTTAGCTGACCACAGCAGCTGTGGCATTTGGTAAATAGTGGTGGCAGCACAGGACACATAACAACTGAAAGTTTAATTCTAGTGGATTGATTGGTGAAGTAGGTGATATATGGAAAAGTAAAGGGCAGAAGGGCCTCTCAGAGCACCTCAGGTTCATGTCTACCTAAATGTTAATCCATGTTTGTGAAATGAATTGCTGGTAGAATAAGATAGCAGGACACAGGAATTATCAACGCAGATGTTCAATATTGAAAAAGAGTGCATTCAGTGGATGTACATTAATTTTCTTTCAGGACATTACACTCCAACATAGTTTTCCTACACTTCCCTCTGTGCATAGTGTAATCTTTCACAGATTTGACATCATTAGGCAAAACTGGGAATTCTGTTGATCTGACATTTAGTGTTATTGTACACGATCCTGATGTGATAATTCACCATTTAACAAATACAGCTGCAAATGGCTAATATTTACTAAAAATTTCAGTGGCCTTCTCTATCACGTCTGAATCACATGCTGTACTTTGAAATCAGGGTGCTTAGTGTTTATATTATATGTAAAGTTTATTTAATTCTGAATAGAAGATAGTATCATAGAGAGAGCAAAACTGGTAGCTACACAGAAGGTATGAAAACAAATCCCTAAGGCTGTAGTCTTTATAATTGCAATGTGGCGCATTTTGAAATGCAGGAAGTATAAGCTTTGCAAGCTGTGCACCGTGGGCTTGTGTATATCACTGCACCTGTTATTTAATAATAAAGCTTCTTGTTCACAGACGTGTTGACTTCTTGATGTAATTACTAATGTCATTGTTATTGCAAAGTGTAGAGAAGGGCTTCACATCAGTATCCGTGGTGATTGCTTCTTAATGTGCAGACAGCTGACAAGTCTTTCATCACATTAGGTATCAGGCCATTTATTACAGATATAAAAAAACTGTAATGTCTCAGCAATACCTTTTAAAATACCAGATGCACCTGGTTACCAGTTGCTTGGATTTTACTAACTAGTAAGAATTATTGGTAAACTTCCTGTCATATGCATTGCTTTTGTTGATATACTAACTAAAACAAAGTGCTGCAAAACTACATTTTCTTGGACAAAGAAAATGTTATTCACGGAAGATAGTAATTTGGATAAAGGCTAGTATTTTTAAAGAGAACTGCATCTATACAGCTGATGGACTGAAACTATTGTGCAGGAACAACATCTCCCAGCTGGCATGTCTCTCTGTTAATTTAATTATTATGACTTAAATAAAAAGTTATAATTAATACAATTCATAACTGTGTTGCTTCTGTTGGTTTGTCCTGTTTTTACTGCATTTCAAAATGTTTTATACTTTTGTTAACGTTTATCTCACACACACACACACACACACACACACACACACACACACACACACACACACACACATACATACAAATGCACACACAATCATATAAAGCTCTACAGTTTTAAGGATTATTTTTAAATGCATGTGAGAGTAAGTGCCCTTCCTGTAAAAGTATTTTGTAAATATTGGAGTCCATGTACATACTGGCATGTATGTCCTTCCTGTAACAGCAGCATGCATGTTATAGAGCTCATGTATGTATGGGCAGGTGCATCCTTCCTCTAACAATAGCACATGTAAAGATGCACTTGTTCCCTTCCTGTAACAGCAGCATGCATGTCATAAAGCTCATGTACATATGGGCAGGTGCATCCTTCCTCTAACAATAGCACATGTAAAGATCCACTCGTACCCTTCCTGTAACAGCAGCACGCATGTTGTAGAGCTCATGTACGTATGGGCAGGTGCATCCTTCCTCTAACAATAACACATGTAATTATCCACTCGTACCCTTCCTGTAACAGCAGCATACATGTCATAGAGCTCATGTACGTATGGGCAGGTGCATCCTTCCTCTAACAATAGCACATGTAAAGATGCACTCGTTCCCTTCCTGTAACAGCAGCATACATGTCGTAAAGCTCATGTACATATGGGCAGGTGCATCCTTCCTCTAACAATAGCACATGTAAAGATCCACTGCACCCTTCCTGTAACAGCAGCATACATGTCGTAAAGCTCATGTACATATGGGCAGGTGCATCCTTCCTCTAACAGTAGCACATGTAAAGATCCACTCGTACCCTTCCTGTAACAGCAGCATACATGTCGTAAAGCTCATGTACATATGGGCAGGTGCATCCTTCCTCTAACAATAGCACATGTAAAGATACCCTCGTTCCCTTCCTGTAACAGCAACATACATGTCGTAAAGCTCATGTACATATGGGCAGGTGCATCCTTCCTCTAACAGTAGCACATGTAAAGATGCACTCATTCCCTTCCTGTAACAGTTGCATGAAAGTGCTGGAGAATTTCTCTGCAGGTCACTGAGATCCTGTTCTTATCCTTGTCAGCTGCCCAAGTCACAAGATGACAAGGATTGAAGTGCCATTAAGTGTTTTCCATAAGAAATCAATGTTCATGTAGTTTCTCTTTTCTACATGATTGCACCACATGTGATTTGCTTGATTTGGGATATTTACCTTTCTTTAGATTTGTGTGACCATGCAGTTGATGTTTATATAAATCTGATCGCTGCGCAAGGTTTGCCCCCCCCCCCAACATCAGTTGAGGCAGAAGGCCTTCCCCCCTGCACTTATAGCTTTAGTTAGCAGCCTTTTGTGATTCAGGTATTTGTTTTCAGCATTGTACTTTCTTGGGTTTTAGTCAGTAGAGGTTTAGTAGTACAACATGATGGAGCACATGTATAAGTGTGCATGTATGTCCTTCCTGTAACAATGGCATGTGAGTGCTGACACCCATGTTGGAACTTTTCTCCATGCATCTCCACCGAAAAGGGTTTTTGACTAAAGTCAGTCAGACAAACCAGCAAATAAAAGTGAAATAAATAAAAAAAATTAAAAAAGGATTCTTTGCAGTAGCATAAGGTCTTCTTGTGAGAAACTTCACTCAGTACAGTTCCTTTTCTACCTGTACCAACTCCATGGTCTCACAAATGAGGGGGAAAATAAAAATAAATATATAAAAATTAAAACCTGCCAGTGCCACAGCAAACAGCAGTCAATGACTTGTTCATCAGGCCGTTATCATTCTAAACCTGACTACAACAAACACTAAGACACCAGCAAGGAAGTTAAGCAGGAACCGTCTCCAATTATGTAAAGCCGCAGAATTTGACAAAAAAGGCAAAAAACACATAGTGCAGCAAATAAGAAGAAAGTCGTCTGCTAACACAAATGGCAGACTGGGATTTATGTGGTTAGAACAAAAATCAGCAGGAAAGGACTGTAAATGAAGAACAATGAATAAAGAAAATGCAATAAAAGATGTCGAAACTGTTTAATTAATCAATGTAGTGAGATTTCAAATTTTTGGCTGCCAGTGTATACACATTTTTTAAAGGTGATATTTCTAAAATATACCCATTAAACATTATTTAATCATGTTACTTTAAAAAAATCGCATGGTGCAACTTATCTACTGTGTTACTACATTCACCTGTAATGCATTGTTTTTTTCCTCCACCTTTATAACTTTGTTGTGCTCACTGCTTGTTGTTCATTTTACTACCTGGAAATTGTCTTCAACTCAGAAGTTTAATAAAAATGGAACCTCGTAACTGGACATTTCCAGCTAACAAAGCCAAATAAGTAGATAAACAGGCATATTAATCAATAACTATTATAACAATTAATTTACAGTGTCTTCCTCCCCTGCTTGCCTCCCGACCTCTTATACCCCCCTTTCTCTCTCTAACAGCTCTATCACGTTGTCTGACTGTATCTTAGCCCTTTCTTTGGTCCTTTATAAAATACTCGACACGTACCCAATTAGTAACTTCAAAGCGCAAAACAATCTCTTTCACCTTAAACCTCTCTCTCTCTCTTTTGCACTCTGCATTAAAAGACTGAACTAGAATGCCTTTTCTAGAGTGTACCATACCATTAAGACTGTACTATAATACCTTTTCTACTTTAAAAGAATGTATTCTATTACCTGCTTCTCACGTTTTACTGTACAACTGTTTTACTGTACTGTATTACCTTCCTCTTATAAGTTTTATTATAACCGTAATTTTTACATTTGTACCTTATGTTTTGTTTATTCTGTAATTACATTTTGTAACATGGAGCTTTTCTGCCCAAGCCTCTGCTGAAAAGGGGCTCTTTTTTACCCAGTTGGACTTTCCCAGAAAACAAATGGCAAACAAATAAATGAAAGGCTTAAACTAATGAGCAAGTTCTGAAAAAGAGCAATAAACACAGTGTAATATTGTAAAGAAATGAATTGCACAAAGGCAAACAAACCAATATTCCAATGTCAGTGCATATGAATATGTGTAGAAGTGTTTAAGGCCGATATTCATACTCTATGGGTAAATGTATTACAGGTATCCTCGATGTCTGCAGGTGAGAGTAGCTATTCATAGAGGCCATTTATGTTAATGCAAAATGCGCATGTTTTAATGCCAGCAAATTAGCTGTAATGAGATATAAATGAGAAGCTGTGTAAGGTGGCACATGCTAATCAAGTGTTCTGATTCGTGGTCAAGTATCCGTGCCACACGCACATCCATTGTAATAAGCATTGCTGCATCCGGATATAGGTTCATAGGTGTGTACTAGGCTAATGTCCATGGAGCCTTTACAAGCCTAGCCCATAGAAGTCCCCTGGCATTGTGTTGTTATTACATCTACTTTGCTTTCCAAGATATTGCAATACTGTTAAAAAAAAAAAAACAAACATATGTAATACAACCCCTGTAATGACATACTCATGCAGAGTTCAGCCATGTGAAAAAGCACTCAAACATCTGCTATCGTCAGAAAAAAAAAGAAACAACCATCATTATATAAACATGCAAAATACAGCAAAGGGAAGATAGCAGCCAGCAAAACATCCTGGTCACTTCAGTAGTTTTACAAGCATGCACAATCACCAAATTCTTTTCCCAACACCTACATTTCCACTACTGCTGAAATGATTTACTATTTACAAATGAAAGGTTTACAATATTCACTAAAGCTATACTGTTTCATGCCCATCATAAGAGTAAAACAAAAATTTCTTGAAGTAAAGTCAGTAATCTTACCTTATTTTGAAAAGTTTCATATTAATCTCCTGTATATTTTTTCTTTCATTAAAAAAGTTCACAGTCTCCTAATCAATTTTCTGCCAATCATGCGTAATCCCCAGGTAATATGGTACTGTCATGCACAGCCGGCTTTAGGCACCAGCAAACCCTGTGATCGCCAGGGGCCTCCTATTCCTGAATGACCCTCCCCCCCCAACCACAGTAAGTTGTCTTATCTTGCTATTTTGTAACAAGTCCGTCAAATCAACAAAAGCTAGTACATCAATCTTGTATACTTAACAAACGAGGTGGATAATAATTAATCATATTTATATCTCCTTCAAAATTCAAAGATATTTCTCGTTATAGTAAAAATGTTTTATCAAGTAACAGGCTTCCCAATTACATTAAATATTTCACCAGTGACATAGTGGCCCTGGCTTAGTTAAATCCTGCTGGTGGACATTCTCTCCAATAAAATTAACAATGTAGCCGGCTTTAGGTACCTGCAACACCCATGACTGCAGTCAGGCTCCTTTAATCCACCTTGACTTTGTAGGGGCCCACAAAAGCTCCTGCTGGTTGGGGAAAAAGGAGGAAAAAACATATTAATTTTTGATTACACTCTCTAATCTGAACAGGGCTGTGTTAAGACCCTGTTAGGATAAAGCTGATAAGAACGTTGCTGTAGGTGATGAGGGGTTGGGCTGGGGGATTGCATAGTTATTGTCATCACAGTCAAACCTCCAGTGTATGCACAGGTGGTCATTACAGTTTGTGTTTGGTCTACAGACATTATGGAAATTCTTTCTTTTAACCCAATTGTGATGCCCCAACACTGTCCCAGTAATCAAGGAGCCTCAATCCTCACCACTAGCAACCGTGGGGGAAGTACACACTGCGAAGGATGACACACACAGTAAAGTGAAATTTCCCTTAAGAGCATACAGAGACCACAGTCAGTCTGGGGCTGGTTTCTACCTCTTTCTCCAGATCCCTAATAAGACTCCCCACTGGCACAGCTACAGAGTTGAGATCTCAGTTGAGGGGCCAAGCCAAGACCTCCAGCCAAGTCTCTGTCCATCCAGTGCTTCGTGTCCCTGCCCAAGTAGCTGACACACACACACTCTTTGAGATTTCATTTATACACAAACACACACACACACCTGGGAAAGGCTGGCACAGGTTTACTAGCTATGTCCCCTTTTGCCCAGACTATAACGTAGTTATTACTGCCACCAGCCAGCTCTTTATCAGCTACTTTAAGGCCCTTAACAAAGGGAGTCCAATCTTACTGTGTAATGTTACTATCAATACAAATGGTACTTTGACCAAGAAGAAGGCTGTTAGGAGTGGCCCACACTGTCCCCCCAAAAATATGCAAGTACTCCCAAAAGTTAAATATGTCTCACAAATATTAGCCACAATGAAAGTTTAAATATATTTAATAATAAATAATAAAAGAACAAGAAAACACTCAGTAAATAATCACAGTTACATCAGAGCTCAAAATCGCAAGAAATATATAAAACAACATTGCAAGACAGTCTCAAATACATAAAGAAAACAACATTGTAGGACAGTCTCAAATACATAAAGAAAACATCTAAACTGTACTTCACTATATTCTTGCTTTTGTCTAAGAAAATTTACTCTGAAGTGTAAACCAAGTTCTATTAACTGTATGTAGACCCAATTCCAAGACAGGGTGCAACTTATACAGCTACCACCCCTCCATTGCATGGAACAAACTCCCACTAGAAATAAGGAACCTCATACACCCTAAACAATTTAAACTAGCCATCAAAGACTACTTCAAACAACTCTGGACGTGCCCCTGCATTAATCCTCCCTGTCCATACCCAGCCAAACCAGTCCTGTTTCCCTATTCACATTCTGTCTCCCTCTGCACAACTCACAAAACTTTTCTTTATTCTTCTTATTTAACTCTTGACTGCCTAATTTTTTACAAACTTTAACAGTTTTGTTTCTTATGATGAAATTGTTATTCTACTTAAGTTTATATTATTGTATAATTCTAGCAACTATTGAATGTGATTTGTAACTAATTGAATATTACTTTAGTAATTCTGTTCTGGAGCTTTTCTCCCTGAGCCTCTCCTGAAAAAGGGCATTAGCTCAGCTGGAGACCCCCGGTCAACAAATATAAAATGTAGTAGTAGACTTTTGGCTTTTCCCGGTTAGGGGTCGCCACAGCGGAACTCCAGTACACTCATGACTGGTAGTGGATTTTTATGGTACAAAGTTGCCAGCCCGATGCCCAACCTTAAACAAAAGCATGCCCATTCACGCTCGCACCTACCTGCATGTCTTTAATGTCACTCGACCACGGGGAGGACATGCAGACTCCACACAGAAGGCGCTCCAGCCGAGAATCGAATGGGAGAACATCTTGTTGTGAGGCGACAATGCTAACGGATGCACCACCGCGGCTTAGGTGGTCAACAAATGTAAAATAAAATAAATAAATAAATTACAGTTAACTTACTTACAAGCAGGCAGATGGAGTGAGCCGATGTTCTTGTCAGGTCAAAGACAAAATACAAAATGCACAGTCTCTCTCTGAGAGAGTTCTTAAATTCATATTTCTGATATTACTGATGGAGTAGCTGGCAGCATGACATCACTTCTTGTCATTTGATCAGTTCTGAGGCTCAAAACCATTGATATTAGCACCTGTGAAAACACATAGACCTTTTGGCAAATGGTGGAAGCCGTAAAATAATTTACATTCCTCCACATTTAAAGACAATACAAAAAACGTCTAGTTCTAGACATGTCTCCAATTGCACTGAAACTGAAAGATAACATTTCTTTTATTATGTGGTTATAAAGTTATTTAAGTTTTCAGCTATTCTTCAGAAGTTGACTTCTTGTGTTTTAGTCCCCGTTGTTAAAATGCATATACATCTAAACAGTTACAATAGTGTATATACATTTCTGCTCAGTATTTTACAAAATATGTCTTCCACAAACGTCTGTACAGTATGACATACAGTTCTGATACAGATGAAACACAAGCAATTGCATCGTGTTGATATTCACAAATGAGATACAACCACTTAAAATTCCAGATAGCTGGGCTGGCAGCATCTCCTTCTGTCACTCTGCTATATAAATCATATTAATATTCAAATGACATATAATTATTTACAAAATTCCAGATAGCTAGGCTGACAATATTTCCTTTTGTGACACTAGTAATGTGTAACCATGCAACCACTACAAACCAGTCAACCAAAACAGGGTCCACGTAGTCCAAGGCTGACAAGGCTGTAAAAATAATGAGTACACAAGTTCGTAAAATATATATATTTATATATATATATATATATATATATATATATATATATATATATATAAAATGAATTGTCATCACATCAGCTGAGCGCTTTTCTAAAAACATACTGAATTTCTTCAGAACAGTTAGTTAATACCAAACCTTAGATCTCCAAGTGTTAATTGATTAATTGAAAATCTTAAAATTAAACACAACTAAATTTAACCTACAAAAATCTCACTAACAAAAATATATAATAGTAAAATATGTAGTAAAAATGGGAAACTATATTTATATAAATAACATAAAACATTTATTCAGAAAGCAAAACATTCACTAAAAATATTATTGCAGTATTCAAAGTTTCACTGGTCTCATTTTAAGCACAGGCTGAACTGATACGTGGTCATTTAGCCCGGGCTTAACAGTTGCATCCGATCTCACTGACAAAGATGTTCCCTGTATTCCGACCTATTTTCCTAAAATCCTCCCCTGGCATTGGGGTAAACTATTTCTAATATGCCAAATTCAAACTTCTTAAACCCTTTGCAGACAAGTCATAAAGGTGTTCATAAATTCTTTTGGCCAATTTTCTCTTGGTTTTCCCAACATAAAAAGACTGAAATTGGTTGCAGACAGCTAAATAGACCAAACCTGTTGAGTTACAATTAAATTATTGTTGTTTAAACAGACTTCTTTTTTCTCCATGATGTAATGACAACAGCTCCATCTGCCATGCTTCTTCACATCCTCTTCTTGTAGGCCTTTACCTTTTTCCAATATCTCTTAAATATTAGTATATACCTTGTATACAAAATGGTGCTTCTCTCACTAGTTCAACAATGTCCTCATCTGTTTTAAAAACAGCCCAGTTGTTCAATAGCATATTTTTAACCTTAGTGCTCAAATTGCCATGTTTAATAGCCATAATATGGTGAAAAGTAACCACCTTGTGTTCATTATCTTCAGAAATAGAGGATGATCTTGTTTTATTTCAACAAGTTTTCACCTTATGTCAAACAGTGCACACATTTGGAACAATTTTCTGTGTGTTTAGTGAAGCATATTGGGATCATTTTAACCAAGTTCTGCTTTTACAGCAGATTATTGAAACAAACCTTTGAAGCAAGTTTGTTCTGTACTTTTCACTGAGATTTTGTACATTTAAATTTTGTACAGTGGGATAGATTCCTGTCCCAGAGACTTCCCATACTCTGGAACAGGCTACCCATGTATGTCAAGCAAATTTCTTCATTAGCACTCTTCAAGAAAAATCTTGATGAGTGGACGGGAAATATGAAATACACCCCGGGGATCACTTCTGTGTCTCTGCTCGACAGTGGCACAGGAAAATAACTTTCTTGGGTGGTGTAAGCCAGGGAACCTTGTTGGCTAGGCTTACATAGACCCTTGGGCCGATAGCCTAGTACCTACCTATGAACCTATGAAACTGTTCATTTTTTGGGATTATACCGTTTTATCTAACAAGGAAGGGGATAGTGAGCAGTGTTCACAGTATGAACAAATGTTTCACCTTACCCAGCTTCTAGAATTATTGACAAAAGTCAGAGCAAAGAACACAATCAGAACAGTAAATATCTGATCCTGAAAATAAATGCCAAGCACAGATAAGAAAGAAGAAGATTGACATCTGCTGGTTGTATAACAGATTATAACATCCATATAGGGTTTCTAGAAGATTCTACCATATGTTACTTTGCAAAAACACTTTAGACATCAATAAGGGAGGGTGTTATGAGCAGTATTTGCGAACATGGCCCAAAATGGATTGAGCTGGGTAATAGAAAATTCCACATAATGTACATCTCACTTAATAGTATCATCTTGTAAATGTGGGTTTGAATCCAGGATGTGCTGAGATATGCAGTTTCAAGAATGGGCCTGTTTTAATTGTGACAACAGCCAGGATGCTTTCTCCCAAAGATACACCATTTGACTGTTTAAAATTGTCCTCATATATTGCTGTTATGCCTTGGTCATTACTCAGTGGTGGTCCACAAGAGTTAGGTCACTCAAACAAAGTAAATGATAAATGGATAAATAAAGTAAAAACACATGTTTCACTGTAGGAAAGGTCTCTTTTTTCTTGCTTCTCTGAGCATCTATTCCATAATTTTTTGTTACTTATCCCCCTCCCCCCTCAGAGGGGGCACTTTATACAACTTTTGTGCAGACTATAGTGCCATTTTCAGTCCCTACCTTGTTTTCACAATGAACTAGTATTTGTTAATGGTGTAATCCCACAACAAAACAACACTATGTATCAATAAATCTGTTTAAAATGCCATAGTATTTTAAATAATTTTATTGATATACAGGTTTGTTTTGTTGCTGTGATTCTTTTACAATCACTCTGCATCCCTCTGTGACCTACTGAATATCACAAACCATGTCTTAATTTGTTATTGATATTTTCAGCTTCTTGTATGCATTGTTATTATTTATGAAAAATATTAGCAAATTACTTTATCTGGATACAAGATGAAACTTTATCTATAATACTGAAAATAACTGCATACAACCATCACATTTTTTCTGTTCTTGATAATTATACCATACATAACAAAGCGCAGCTAATTAGTGGCTCTATCTCAAAACAATGGCATTTCTTATTTCCTAACTGGAATGACACCCAGCTGCTGAAAGAAACAAGAAAAAGAAAACTGCTGAACAATTCTGTAAATACAGCAGAATCTAGAATTGTCTTACAATAATCAGTCCGTGCACCTCACAGAGACACACACACACACACACACACACACACACACACACACACACACACACACACACACACACACACACACTCAAGGAAGTTCATTTAATTCAAGCTGAACTGATCTTCTACATAAACAGCAATACTAACTAGCAGATAGAAATCGACACTGATAATTAATACTGTCAAGGTAGTAGGCTCTATCAATAGTCTCCGCAAATGATAAAACAAAGGTGTTCCATCAAAATTACTAATAATGTTTGCAGCATCTATTAAGTATGATTTAATGCCGAATAAAATGCCATGACTTATTTGTTGACCTTATACTCGGTGCTAAAAAGCAATGTTAAAGTTACACACTTAGTGAAACTCAGAAAGGCTGCAAATGCAAATTTAAGGCACTTTTGTTTCTAAATCATCTCTGCATACACATAAAAATAAAGATGTGTTTTAATGCTACCATGTATTGGTTTTTAGTGCTGTCAGTGGCTGTCTCTGCTGCAGTGAAGTAACAAATTATTACTTGTTTCATTGTTACAGCTGTGCTGATTATAGGTCGTTACAACTATTCTTTAACAAGACTCCTCTCTCTCATCAGAACAAATGACAACAAAACTTCAAAATGCTAGGCAAAGTTATAACAGAAATAATGAATGGTGGGTGTCAGGGCATGCCTCTGAACTTTCTGTTTTGGAGGAAACCCTCCTATTTTCAGGCTTGATTTAGCTCTGCACAGGATGTACCTGTGTTTTGGCGGTATCTCTCTAGTTTCATGCTTTATTTACCCCTTCGCATGATTTTCTGAATCCCTCTCATCCTTTGATTTTTGAGGCTCTCTAGTGCACAGAAAACCACACTACATAACTAATATACTAGTGCAACAATAATTTAAAGAAAGAACACCAACTTCCTGTGAAAGCTAAGGTTTAAAAAGAATGATAAAATTGCCCCAAAAACAAGAGGGCAAAAACTCCTTTTTCTTGCTTTGTTTTTTTTTTTTTTGCATGTAGGCAAGTCCCCCCACACATGCAGAACTTATATATACCAACTCAATGGTTGCACCAATTCAAACTAGGGAGAAATCTCCCTAAATTGTAAAAGATTGCCAGCGCACATTTAGAAATCGCACCAGCAATGATTTATTATGGTTTTCAGCCTTATGCCGTTCATCTTTTAGTTCTTTGAGCTACTGATGCTGGTGCAATTTCTCCTTGAGCTTGTCTAGGGAAGCCAAAGGTGATATACATCTTACATCTGTCTTTTTATGAAGCAGTAATAAATTACCTTGTGTGGTAGAATTTCGCAATCTAGTTCATTCCAGTCTACAGATCTTACACTGTTTCGTTGACAATGTGCTTATATTTTTCCATCGTTTGGCACTCTCTGTGTTCTAAACATGTTCTTCTGAATAATACTCCACTTTCCTACCGGAAGCAGAAGGAGTTATATGATATTTGGTATTCAAATTTTATGTAATTAGGTGTCCAGATCTTTGGTTGGATGTACCTACTTTTCAAAGGCCTGTGTTTCTCTTTTCTTTGTCTGGTTGAGTGTTATGGGTCTGGATTACGCAGTATTTACTTATTTGATATTTTGTAACCTCGCTCTGCCTTCCTCTTCGTGTCGTGCTGCAGTTGTATAAATCTGTCATGCCTCTCAGCCACTTAGTGCAAGAAATCGGGACAAGTCAAACCTAATGGGAAGAACAAAGGCTCAGAAAAGGGACAAGTTTTAAATATTGGCCTTATAAATTTAGAAAGTTGCTACGCTACCAAGTTTTGTGTTTGCAGGTATTTTCTGAAGGATAGGAAATTTGAAACTCAAATGTGTGTCATCATTTAGTTCTCAATAATTTGCCAGAAAACCAAAATAATTATGATGAACAGAACAAAAATATGAGGCAAAAAATGTGCACATTCTGCAAAAATCTGGACAGTTGAGAGGAATTTCTTGCATAGCTTTCACTAGTCGTGATTATTGCTTATTTACTTTTAGAATTATGACGACTGTTTTCATGTTAGATCCACCAGCAGTGGGTCCCATGTGACTTTTCACAGTGAACCAGATCAGGCATTGCTTTACAGACCAATTAAAGGTCATACCTAAGTAATCTGTAAGAAACAGAATATGATTTACAATTCCTGAAGCATTTCTGAATAGCTTCAGCAACCCATGCCTGTCAGTTTTCTGGTAAGAATTTGTTGGATGTTCTCAAGTTGTTTTAGAAGGCTCTATATGTTCTCAGGTTGTTTTCGAAATCTCTGTATCCCCTGATACAGCACCCACTTTTATCAATGGATGCAAATGATGTGTTCTGTTGAAAGCAAAATGCCTTTTCCACAAGTCACACATGACTTAGCACAACAATTTTTGTTTTTATTTATCATTTTGTTGACCGAGAAAGTTTGACTAGACCGAGCCTATTTTCAGCGGAGGCCCAGGGAGAAACGCTCCAAATAGCATATTTCAAAAGCAAACTGTCCCTTCAGTGTATCACACGTGATATAGCACTTCAAATAAATGTGCTTTGAAAGCAAAGTGGCCCTTCAGCATGCCATACATGATGTAGCTGTACAAATAAATATATTTCTAAATGTTAACAGTTATTGCGGCTGCCTGCTGAAGCATTTGTGACTGCTACAAGATGCACAGTCTATTCTTAAGCTAGTTTTATATATCTGTGGAAAATGTACATACAGACAAAACAGTTCAGATATTCCACTGAGACAAGGCAGTCTATTCAAATGTCCAGAGTACATCGGAAATAGAATTACACAGAGCATGCAAGGCATTTTTACTTCACAGCAAGTATAGGCCTAGTTCTACTCATAGTAGGTGCTCGGCAGTCAGTGAGACTTTGGTTGTAATAATTGGCAGATTGCTTCTCCTCTACTGTCACTGTCAAATATGGACACTTTCTGATTAAATGTTTCCAGAATGATTAAATGTAGTGATACCGTATGAGCCCTCATGCGAACTCTGCCCTTAATGGTTATACTGGGCATAGACTGAGGTATCAACAGAACATTTGGATAGCTACTGGCACCAGTGTTGCTATGGATAGTTGTGTGTGGCACAGTCATTGTAGTGTATTTACTATTGCCTCCTGAATTTCCAGTGCACTTAGATGTTTAACACAGGAAAACATGGCAAGAACAGTATTTTCACAGCTTTGTATGATCTGCATGTTTTAAAGTAGAAACCTGCTAATTAACAAACTGCCTTAGATCTTGAAATGAGGAGGACCAGCTGAAACTAAGCAAACTACCCCTCCTTGAATGTTTATTTTCAACTGCAAGTATATGTGCAATGCATTGCTTGCAAGAAAGGCAGTATCATAGTATCTGTGCGTGGTAAAATTTGACTTTGCTTTTCTCACAGTGATGCCTTGGACTAAAAAAGATAGAACATGGAAGGGCAAGGAAAGAAACCTGCCTAACTCTACATTTAATAAACTCTGCAGACGTGAAGCTTAAACATCTGCTTAAATGTCTGCAATGACCATTAATTTTGCAGCTTTCGATCATATACACTCTTAAAAAGCATTTGATAAAGAAAGAGAGACTGCTGCATCCTTTGTCCACAGCCCTTGGTTCTGAAACATGATGAATGGATTTGTTAGGAATTGTATGGATCCTTTGACCAGATCTATACGTTCCATTAGTTATATGCTAATTACTCTTTCTACTGGGATGGAACAACCACTAAGACAAACTATTAGCTTTCAGTTTGGAATTGCTGCCTCTGAACAACTGTTATGTGGTAGAATAAAAGCATTCCCCCAGACCCTAAGGCTTGCGTCCACCTAGACAGATATGGTCATGATCCCCTTGAGAAATACCCCCAGTGAAATCTCGGATGGTGAGCGGGAGTGTAAGAATGAGAAAGTCAAGTTAGGAAATGCCCTTACAAAATAGCAGTACAAAAGCAATTAAAATGTGATACTTAAAGTGATCGTATGCTTATGTTGAGGTAAGAGTCAGACGGGTTAGAGGGGTGGAGAAATATGCTCTTTGGGCCATGCCAGTAATAGTGCTGAAAATGTAAGTAACATCATTTATATATCAGCAGTATCAAATGAGCAACCATGCCCCACCCTACTCTCTGATGTTCTAGAAACCTCTTCACCTTCCACATGGAATTTCACTAATTCTGACAATTTATTTTGGTAAAAGGTTGTTGGCCTGAATTTATTAGTTAGATCCTATTCTTTGAAGCCACAGCCTGCAAAGCTATGACACATGCCAAAATATAGAATGATGACTAAACCAAACTTGCGTACATTTAATTCACATTATAATCACGTTCTGTTCAATTACATTTATAAAATACCATGCTTTATGTATGCCTGTGAAACAAAAATGTAGTACTAAAGTGTGGTGTGTCTGTGAAAATACATGTGCCATAAAACTTCTGCCTAACTATAATTTGAGTTTATTAATTATATATCACTTTTAAGAGTGACTAACTATGGAACTAGAGCTTGTTCTGTAAGGGAAAAAAAAAAACATGGGCCTATAGACCTGCTGGTTATCAGGCTTTAGTGCCCTAAAAATATCTGTCTGTAGCTATCTGTATATATATATATATATATATATATATATATATATATATATATATGTGTGCTTGTGTACATCTATATATATATATATATATATATATATATATATATATATATATATATATATATACACATCTAGATGTAGACATATAGGTATATAGGTATGTGTGCGTGTGTGTGTGTGTTGGAGTTTTCCTTGGCATATCCATAGGGGCATAGTGACATCTGCATTGTCGACCTTTTGTTGTCAATGAAAGCAGTTTTCACATTACATTATTTCAATCGTATTTAGTACGTCTGTCTGTCTACAAATAATTAGACTGAATGGCCACACCCACATGTGTTTACTGATGTGGTAATTGATTATCTGTATACTTGCAGTACAAAGATATTTTAGAATGACATGAGCATTCTTTATAGCACTGAAAATTGGTTCCATTTTTGAATGATTAAATTTGCTCGACACCGAATTGAAACATGATGTCTGTCTCGTCTACTCTTGACATGCACTGTATGTTCTACCTCCCCTCTCCTTCACCTTTTTTCCATCCCACCTCTGTCCTTTTCACGGCCTCCGTGGAATTTCACTGCTTTTCTCACTTTTTATTGATTACGTCACTTGTGACACGTCATCATTTAATGTTATCAAGTACACTGATGATGTATTAATTATCCAAGCTAATAAATCACATCTGGTTCTCCATTTACAGCTATGAGAAGTTTGACATGGCCGTTTGTTACCCTAAGGTGTGATTATGTTCTGGTAATTGTAACACCTACAGGTGGTAACTCTACATACCTGTGGATACGTCCAGTCTGTCCATGCTGGAAGGAGAACTAAGACACACACAGGACATCTTCGAGGGTTCTATGCTTTAACAGTGGCAAATGTGTGCCTAACACAGCATACCCTTATATCATGCCTTACTGCATTCTAGTGCCACACACCCATGGCCCACTAACATGCAGTGACATACATTGCCACAGCTACGGCAGTCCTACAATGAGTAACATACATTTTTCCCACATTGCATTGCACTGCACCACAAAATTACCCATGTGTGTGCCACATATACATGACATACCCATGGCTTCCTGCCTTTATGAGTACTGTGTCTTGTAGTAAAGCGTAGCTTACATTACAGTTTGTGCCTGTCATAAGCTGACAGATGACCATGGTACTGACACTCTGTTGTGTTCATTTATAACATCAAAGGATCATAGGAGGTTACTAGGCTATTGATCTGGAGGTCATTTCAAGCCTAGCCATTTCATCTCAATGTAATACCATAGATACTGTAGTCAATACCCTGGATTGTATTTGTTAATGACTGCCCATGTCCAGGAAGGTTATGGGCACTATTCCCAGTAAGAATTTATGGTGCCCTATCCACTCATCCAGGTTCCTTTTCAACAGTATCATAGAAGTGCTCTACTTTACATGAATTGGCACCCTATTCCAAAAATGCAGCAGTCGCTGGGAGACAAATCTGTCCCTCCAGCATGTCCTATTCAAGTTACAGGCCATATTTAGGTCCCTGGAATGGATAGCTGTAGTCCCATTTCATTTACAGATATGCAGCAAATTCATTAGGTTTGGGTAAGAGATTGATCTGTAAGCCAGGCATACGTCTCCCCTAAGAAGTCTATACAATACTGAGTATAGTGACAGGGACTTTAGTCGGTCTGTCAAGGCACGTCCTGGAGTCCCTTGATCTTCTTAGTTAGAAACCTCTGAGGTCTGTCCAATTGCTGAAGGTGCTTTGTACGGTACCTGCCAAAAGGGCCGTTATACTCAATTATGGGCTTGGTGAGTATAGAGGGGTTATAACCTCCTTTCCTCTAGAGATGGTCCCTTTGCTAATGTAGATGCTCATACATGCCTGGCCCTCAGTGCTTAGATACTGCTGTTACTGGAAGTTAACCAGCGTGTCAGTTACTATCATTCATTTATTCCTTCTCGGATTTTATCCACTTCAGGCTCATGGGACAGCTTGATCATATCCTTGACTGAAAGAAAGGGACAAGAATCTCGGATGGATAACCATCTGTCACTAGCAACAACATAAAAATTATAATTGCAAACTTTTTTCTGCAGTTTTTAAATCTCGGTGTTTTTTCTAACTCCGTGATCCTGGGAATAGTAAAAAACATTTCATTAGCACATGTATCTAAATCAGCTGCAATAGCTGTTTTAACAAACCACATATTGTGCTGGAAGCATTTTGATGGAAAACTCTTTATTGCACACGTCAAATTCTTCTGTTACTCAGGAAAGGATAAACTGTGATACAGTGACAGAAAGAAGACTTTCCAAAGCATTTGAAACAGCTTCCTTGACTGAGTTCCGGGCGTTCTATAAATGACACCTTCACACTCTGCATTCTTTGCCTTTCAAACTAACATTTCTATCAAACACGTCTGATCTCTGAAAACATAAGCAGCAGATTTCTGGCTTTTCACCATTGTGCTGGCATTGTCAAAGCAAACCAAGAAGCTGGATTTACTTTTGATGGTCATGTCTGGATGATGGAATTAGTTTACATTTTGTTTATTAGCCCCTAGCTGTAGGGGGTATTACTTCCCCATGCTTAGCCCAACACATATAGTAGAGATAATATGTTGCCACCTTAGCCACAAAAATTATTTTAAGTTACTGGAGCAAATTCATCTCAGTTATATTTCTGTTAAGAACATGATGGCACTCATTTCTTGAGTCTGGTTTTTAAATAAGACTGTCTTGACTGCTGATGTTAAGGAATTGATTTCTAAGTAGTCAGTAGTAGCTCACTGGACTTCGTCTCTTACTCTTTTATTCTGTTATTTTACAGAAGTTCTCTTAATCTTTTTAATTATAAAATGTAGCCAGGGAGCCCTGTATCCATTAACTACATTACACTGTTCTCCATTGGCATTGTCTATTGGGAAAACGTAGACTTAATGCATTGTTAGCTGGTAATCTGTGTAGTGTTTCTTTTTCTTAGCAAACTCTTGTGCTTACAAATACTGTCCTCATTATATATAAAACTGATTAAAATGAATCTAGGGTACTGAATGAACAGTGCTGTCCAGGATGTACAATCGGATTCATCGTCTTGCTGGGGTTTTTTTTGTTAAGTGCATAGAACAAGCAAGGTAAATGCCTTCATGAACTCAAGAATATTTATTCTACAGAAGTTCAAACTCATGAATATGTAACTGATAAGTCCTAAACTATTAGATGCCCCTAAGTTTTAATAAGGTCACACTAAAATATTTACAAACAAAAGCATTCCGTAGTCTACATTTGTGCTGCGCAGATGCTGTGTAGTAATACTATAGGCAAGGAAGTGATGGGATGACCTACCTTATGTAACGTATGTGCAGAACCATTACATTTGTATGATATACAAAGCATGAATGCAGTGTGATAGTTTAAAAGGACCCATTCCCGTACGATACTGTGAATGTAAACTGATAAAGCTTGTCAGGAATGAGCTTTAGTATAAAGATGCAAACCTGCTGAAAGTGTTACTTTCACAGGTTCATAGGTGTTTATGAGGCTAATAGCCACAAGGGCCTTTTTAACCCTAGCCATGCATCCCAGATCTCTATAACAAGTTTTGGTACCCTTGATAAGTGTAAGCAGGGAGTGGTGAGATGAAACATTTACAAGCAGGAGCCTGGGAGACGAACCATTTACAGGTTGTCCATGTCCATTCGAGACATAGTTGTCAAGCAAGGGGAGGGAGTTCCCATTCCCCATTCAATTGCTTAAGTTTCACTTGAACTGGGTTAGGAAGGAACTCTGCTTCACATGGATGGGGAGCCTGTTTCAGAGAAGGGGTAGTCTCTGGGATACATACCTGTCTCTCCAGCGGGTCCATTTATATCACATGAAGGTTTAAGTCTTTAGACCGGGTAATTCTGGCATTTGTTTTGTGGATATGCAGAAGATCCATCAGTGTGGGGTCTGAAAGTGCCCTGTATGCCAGGCATAGATCTCCTCTCAACAGCCTGTAGAAGACAGAATACAGAGAGAGCACCTTGAGGAGGTCTGTGTAGGACATTTTACTTATGGCTTGTATTCTTTTAATGAGGAACCTCTATGGACTTTCCAGTTGTTGGATATGCCTAGTTAGGTACATACCAAAGGGGGCATTGTACTCAGTGATAGGACTGATGAATGACAAATACAGTGGAACAATGACTTTCTTGGACCTAGATGCCATACCTTTGTTTATATGTTGCACAATATAGAATGATTTTCTCACTACTGTAAATGCGTGATGGTCAAATGCTAGATTAATGTCTATGTGTGTCCCTAGGTTCCTGATTACTGGGTCAACTCTAAGGGGCATGTTGTCAGTACGACAGTTATGAGGGGTGGATGACTTCCCAAAGGATACTATTATGTATTTTTTGGCATTTAGTGTTACTCTATGGGTCTGACACCAGCTATTTGTCTTCTCTGCAAATTTAGATAGCCAGACGCTCTTGACATTGGCCTTGACTTCAGAGAAGTGAATGGCAAAAAGGAGCAGTCCCAGGACTGGTTATTCCTAATAAACTCCACTTGTGACTAGGCTCTTTGTACAGGTGCACTTCACAGTTCTAACTTGCTGGGACCTGTCTTTGAGCCAGTCAGCTATCCACCAGGTGACATACTGGTTTGTACCTAACCTCTTGAGTTTGTCAACAATGGCTGAGTCGGGTATTTTGTCAAATGCCTTTGCCAGGTCAAGGCAGGCAGTGTGAACCATTTTGCCCTCATCTATTGCTTTGGTGACCTTCTAAACAAAGTCCACCAGGCTGAATAGGCATGATCTTCTCTTTATGTAACCAAACTGGGTTGGGTCCAGTGTCTGGAGGTTTACTGTATCTCTATTGGTCATCTCCATGATAATTATTTCCATAGCTTTACACATAAGACTAGTGAGACTTATGGATCTGTAGTTTCCAGGGTCTGTAGATGGCCCACCTTTGTGCAGCGGGATGACTGTTGCTGTTCTCCATTCATGAGGCACAAAGCCTGTTTGGGGACTACAGTTAAATATCAATTCCAGAAGTCCTGACAGGACATGTTTCATGCTATTTACAAGGCATCCTGGGATATTGTCTGGGCCCATTGATGCAGTGTTTTTGACCTTATAGAGGTTATTAAGGACCTGTTCCCTAGTGATAGCAGGGGCAGTTATGTCTGATGGTATGGGAGGGTTGAGGGGAGAGAGAAAGGTAATGTTGGAGCTGAATTTATCATCCAGGAGGTTTGCTATATCTTCTGGCTCAGTATAGGTGGCTGCATTTACAGTGAGCCCTGCACACAACTGTGTATTGCCTTTAAGGTTGTGAATATAGCAGAAGAATGCTTTGTGGTTGTCCTTGGCCTGGGAGGCCAAACTTACATCAGCTTTGGCTTTGGTAGACTTTATTTGTCCTCTGGGTTGTTTGTTTAGTTTGACAAGCATGCTTTTATCCCGTTAGGTACTGCACTTCCTAATTTTTGCCTTGATTAGCTTTCCTCTGTTATACAGCCTATTGATTTTATGATTCCACTAGGGTGGCTTGTGTTTTGAGTTAGTTCTGTACTTCTTCGTCGTGGTTACGGCTGCCTCTGTGCAGCTATTAACATGTTTGTATGAAGTTTGTCTGAGCAGTTCTGCATAGGTAGCAGTGTTCTTAGGGTTTATGGAGCTTAAAATGTTGTCATGTTATCATTTAATAGCAGGAGGTTAGCCTTAGAGTAGTTCCTGAATATTCCAGGGTTTGCTGGGGGTTCAGGTTTTATTTTTACATTAAAGGAGAACATTTTGTGGTCTGACCTTTACAGGAAAGACATTACACTAGGGGGTCTGCAGCACTCTCTCATATTAGAGAGGACCAGATCCAGTATGTTTGTTCCCCTGGTCAATCTATTGACAGTCTGGTCCAGGGAGTTTGTGTTTATAAAATCCAGGAATCTGTTTGCCTGTGCATTTGGTGTCATATAGGAATCCCTGTTAATAGTGGGGTAATTAAAGTCGCCTATTAATATGGTATTCGGTTGGATGGTCAGTGTTTCCAATAAGTTTAAATAAAAGATGTGAATTTCCTGGGTCATAGAGGGTGACTTAAATCCTGGAAGAAAGCGGTGTTGGATTTTGTCTTTGGTGATTTGAACATGGAGTCGCTCAAGTGCATTGTACTGTTTGACCAGCCTTGTGGTATATTTATTTTTGATGTAAATTGAGACACCTCCACCTTTAGCCCCTGTCTGGTGTAAATGGGTGGAAGGCATTATAACCTTGCACTATTGGTGTGATCTCCACAGCTTTAAATCATGTCTCAATGACCACACAGACATCAGCATTTTCTAGAGTAAAGAGAGCTTCTAGGGAGTGGAGTTTTTTGTTTAGACTCCTAACATTGAGCAGTAATAGCTTTAGATTTTCTTGGTTTTGATTTGCTGTGTTGGAAATACTTTCACGTTGGCATTGCCTAAAAAAGCCACTATGGTGGAAGACAATGTTTTAGCTAATTTTCAAAAGCCTAGAGAGGAGAGGTGCAGACCATCCCTGGCAAACCAGAATGATCTGTTGACCATCTCCTTCCATGCTGACAAAAATTGCATCCATTAGTATGACATCAGAAACGTAGCCGATTCTTAAAGTCAGTCATCTTTTGTTTGTGTAGTGGCGTCGTCCTTGGAGAAGATAGAATGCTGCCTCGGCAGAAGACTACAATGATTTAGAAATGGGCAGCGTCTTCATATGGTCTAATCACAGCAAGCAAAATCTAAAGGAAGCAGTAACCCTCAATGTTCAGTCTAAGTCAGCAGAGGAAAGTGTAACAAGAATGGGAGAGTGACCCACACAATCTGAACATGCAATACTGGATGCAAACTCAGTAATCGCTTTAGACCCTTTAGAGTTTCTAACACTGCAAGAATAGCCTTACCCGGTGTCAGCTCGAAGGGAAAGAATACAAACTCAGTAATAGCTTTAGACCCTTTAGAGTTTCTAACACTGCAAGAATAGCCTTACCCGGTGTCAGCTCGAAGGGAATGAATGCAAACTCAGTAATAGCTTTAGACCCTTTAGAGTTTCTAACACTGCAAGAATAGCCTTACCCGGTGTCAGCTCGAAGGGAACGAATGCAAACTCAGTAATAGCTTTAGACCCTTTAGAGTTTCTAACACTGCAAGAATAGCCTTACCCAGTGTCAGCTCGAAGGGAACGAATGCAAACTCAGTAATAGCTTTAGACCCTTTAGAGTTTCTAACACTGCAAGAATAGCCTTACCCGGTGTCAGCTCGAAGAGAAAGAATGCAAACTCAGTAATAGCTTTAGACCCTTTAGAGTTTCTAACACTGCAAGAATAGCCTTACCCGGTGTCAGCTCGAAGGGAACGAATGCAAACTCAGTAATAGCTTTAGACCCTTTAGAGTTTCTAACACTGCAAGAATAGCCTTACCCAGTGTCAGCTCGAAGGGAACGAATGCAAACTCAGTAATAGCTTTAGACCCTTTAGAGTTTCTAACACTGCAAGAATAGCCTTACCCAGTGTCAGCTCGAAGGGAACGAATGCAAACTCAGTAATAGCTTTAGACCCTTTAGAGTTTCTAACACTGCAAGAATAGCCTTACCCAGTGTCAGCTCGAAGGGAACGAATGCAAACTCAGTAATAGCTTTAGACCCTTTAGAGTTTCTAACACTGCAAGAATAGCCTTACCCGTGTCAGCTCGAAGAGAAAGAATGCAAACTCAGTAATAGCTTTAGACCCTTTAGAGTTTCTAACACTGCAAGAATAGCCTTACCCGGTGTCAGCTCGAAGGGAAGGAATGCAAACTCAGTAATAGCTTTAGACCCTTTAGAGTTTCTAACACTGCAAGAATAGCCTTACCCGTGTCAGCTCGAAGGGAACGAATGCAAACTCAGTAATAGCTTTAGACCCTTTAGAGTTTCTAACACTGCAAGAATAGCCTTACCCAGTGTCAGCTCGAAGGGAACGAATGCAAACTCAGTAATAGCTTTAGACCCTTTAGAGTTTCTAACACTGCAAGAATAGCCTTACCGGTGTCAGCTCGAAGAGAAAGAATGCAAACTCAGTAATAGCTTTAGACCCTTTAGAGTTTCTAACACTGCAAGAATAGCCTTACCCGGTGTCAGCTCGAAGGGAACGAATGCAAACTCAGTAATCGCTTTAGACCCTTTAGAGTTTCTAACACTGCAAGAATAGCCTTACCCAGTGTCAGCTCGAAGGGAACGAATGCAAACTCAGTAATAGCTTTAGACCCTTTAGAGTTTCTAACACTGCAAGAATAGCCTTACCCAGTGTCAGCTCGAAAAGAAAGAATGCAAACTCAGTAATCGCTTTAGACCCTTTAGAGTTTCTAACACTGCAAGAATAGCCTTACCCAGTGTCAGCTCGAAGGGAACGAATGCAAACTCAGTAATAGCTTTAGACCCTTTAGAGTTTCTAACACTGCAAGAATAGCCTTACCCAGTGTCAGCTCGAAGGTAAAGAATGCAAACTCAGTAATCGCTTTAGACCCTTTAGAGTTTCTAACACTGCAAGAATAGCCTTACCCAGTGTCAGCTCGAAGGGAATGAATGCAAACTCAGTAATAGCTTTAGACCCTTTAGAGTTTCTAACACTGCAAGAATAGCCTTACCCAGTGTCAGCTCGAAGAGAAAGAATGCAAACTCAGTAATCGCTTTAGAGTTTCTAACACTGCAAGAATAGCCTTACCCAGTGTCAGCTCGAAGGGAACGAATGCAAACTCAGTAATAGCTTTAGACCCTTTAGAGTTTCTAACACTGCAAGAATAGCCTTACCCAGTGTCAGCTCGAAGGGAACGAATGCAAACTCAGTAATAGCTTTAGACCCTTTAGAGTTTCTAACACTGCAAGAATAGCCTTACCCGGTGTCAGCTCGAAGAGAAAGAATGCAAACTCAGTAATAGCTTTAGACCCTTTAGAGTGTCTAACACTGCAAGAATAGCCTTACCCGGTGTCAGCTCGAAGGGAAAGAATGCAAACTCAGTAATCGCTTTAGACCCTTTAGAGTTTCTAACACTGCAAGAATAGCCTTACCCAGTGTCAGCTCGAAGGGAACGAATGCAAACTCAGTAATAGCTTTAGACCCTTTAGAGTTTCTAACACTGCAAGAATAGCCTTACCCAGTGTCAGCTCGAAGAGAAAGAATGCAAACTCAGTAATCGCTTTAGACCCTTTAGAGTTTCTAACACTGCAAGAATAGCCTTACCCAGTGTCAGCTCGAAGGGAACGAATGCAAACTCAGTAATAGCTTTAGACCCTTTAGAGTTTCAAACACTGCAAGAATAGCCTTACCCAGTGTCAGCTCGAAGGTAAAGAATGCAAACTCAGTAATCGCTTTAGACCCTTTAGAGTTTCTAACACTGCAAGAATAGCCTTACCCAGTGTCAGCTCGAAGGGAACGAATGCAAACTCAGTAATCGCTTTAGACCCTTTAGAGTTTCTAACACTGCAAGAATAGCCTTACCCAGTGTCAGCTCGAAGGGAACGAATGCAAACTCAGTAATAGCTTTAGACCCTTTAGAGTTTCTAACACTGCAAGAATAGCCTTACCCAGTGTCAGCTCAAAGGTAAAGAATGCAAACTCAGTAATCGCTTTAGACCCTTTAGAGTTTCTAACACTGCAAGAATAGCCTTACCCAGTGTCAGCTCGAAGGGAACGAATGCAAACTCAGTAATAGCTTTAGACCCTTTATAGTTTCTAACACTGCAAGAATAGCCTTACCCAGTGTCAGCTCAAAGGGAACGAATGCAAACTCAGTAATAGCTTTAGACCCTTTAGAGTTTCTAACACTGCAAGAAAAGCCTTACCCGGTGTCAGCTCGAAGAGAAAGAATGCAAACTCAGTAATAGCTTTAGACCCTTTAGAGTTTCTAACACTGCAAGAATAACCTTACCCGGTGTCAGCTCGAAGGGAACGAATGCAAACTCAGTAATAGCTTTAGACCCTTTAGAGTTTCTAACACTGCAAGAATAGCCTTACCCAGTGTCAGCTCGAAGGGAACGAATGCAAACTCAGTAATAGCTTTAGACCCTTTAGAGTTTCTAACACTGCAAGAATAGCCTTACCCAGTGTCAGCTCGAAGGGAAAGAATCAACAGCAACTGAGGCAGTAGGAGGAGGAAACAAATGGAGCAGCATCCAGCAACAAGGCGTGAAATCAGGCAATGAATGGTCAAAATATCAGTTACCTGAATCAGAATATGAAGTTTTAAATAAGGGCTTACTGTTTGTGGTGGCTACTTCTTCTGCTATTGCCTCAACGTTGTTGGAATTTAGACTGTTCAAGAGGATGCCTGTGGACAAAGTGAGGATTATTTAACACCAGCAAATGAATGGACTAATATATCTATACCAATGGGTAACCCAGTTATATCAGCATTTGAAATAGCAGTTGAAAATTATAGTTATGGTTTGAGAACATGGGAAAGAAAATTTTTATAATTTAATTAATGAACAAGTAGCTTTGAAATCACTGTTTAATAATGCTGATGTTGTGATCAAAATGCAAAGAAGGGAGGCTGTGTTGTTATCATGGATGTTACATATTATGATGCTGGTCACAGATGATTATAGACAAATAAGGAAAAGAGAAACGATGGCAATTATTTCACGTTAATGCAATTATATAACACGCATCTGAATGGAGAGATACCGTTAGATGTTTTGGGCTCTCTGTATGTGCCAACACCAAGGATTCCTGTCATTTATCTAATCCATAAGATTCATGAATCAGTAACTAAACTTCCATTAAGACTCACTGTTTCAGCAAGAGGGTGGGTCACTGAGTACATTTTTAAGTATCTTGAAAATAGAATAAAAATAGCTTTGCAGATATCCAAAACTGTTCTTAAAATTCAGCAGATTTTTTGCAACAACTTTACAAATGGTCAGTTAAGAATAACATAATAGGATGCTATTTTGTTACTTTGGATGTTGACTATTCACTTCCATACCAAATGAGGAATGTATAGAGTATCTTAGATTATATGTTTCATAAAGCACTGATTTAACAGCATCAGATGTAAATACTAAGCATAGTACTGAAGAATGACGTGTTCTTATAAAGTGACAAATATTACAGACAACAAAAGGACACCCTCATGGCCAGCACCTATGCTAATATAGTCACGAATACATGGGAGAATGAATATGTCCTGTCTCGTGTAAATAATCAATTCATTTGTAATGTATTATTTTATAAACGATTCATGGACAATTTATTTCTAATATGGGAGAGTCCATTGACTCTATTAGATGAATTTATAACTTATTTAAATGCCACTGCAGATTTTCTGAATTAAAAAATAAATAAATAACAAAAAATGGTGCAGTCCTCTGAGATAGATTTTTTGAACATAGCATTGATTAAGAACATGACATGTGGTATAGAATCTCCCGTACACAGGAAATAAGTGAAAAAGAGCACATATTTACATTGTATGAGCATGCATCCACCATATATCTTTAAACACAGCCTCACCTCAGGCTTTGTCGTCACCGAATGGCACACTGCTACAGTCATCCCTCTCTACAAAGGAGGAGCGACTACAGACCCCCCCCCCAGGAACTATCGCCCCATTAGCCTGACAGATCTGATATGTAAAGCTATGGAATGCATCATCATGGACCTAATAAACAAGGATATAGGGAATCTCCAAACTCTGGATCCTACACAGTTTGGTTTTGTGAAGGGTAGATTATGCCTGCTCAACTTGGTTGACTTCTTTGAGTCAGTCACCAGAGCTGTGGATGAAGGTAATGTGGTTCATACAGCCTACCTTGATCTGGCCAAGGCCTTTGATACCATTCCCCAATCAAGAATTATAGAAAAACTTAGTAAGCTAGGCATCAACCCCTATATCACTAGGTGGATTGCAAACTGGCTCACAGATAAAACCCACAGTGTGAAAATAGCTGCTCCAAGTCAGACTGCCGACCAGTCACGAGTGGAGTCCCACAGGGTTTGGTCCTGGGTCCTCTCCTGTTTGGTATCTACTTCTCTGAAGTCCAGGCCAACATGAAGGGAGTCTGGCTGACAAAGTTTGCAGATGATTGCAAGTTGGGAGCTATTATTAACTCCCCAAACAATGCTGACATCCTAGAGAAAGGCCTCAGTGAGACCAACAACTGGTGTCAGAACCATGGCCTTAAGCTCAATGCCAAAAAAAGTGTCTTCATCCCCTATGGGAAAAACCCAGTTCCCATGAATTACCACATTGATGGTAGTCCACTGAACACAGAAGGCGTTATAAGAGATCTGGTAACACAGGTTGACAGCAACCTCTCTTTTGACCACCACGTTGCCCTGTGGTGAGAACGTCCTTCTATGTGCACATCTCATTACTAAGGGTTTTGCATCCAGGAAGAAAGAGGTCATTGTCTCCATCTACTCTTTCCTCATTAGGCCAATCATCGAGTACAATGCCCCATTTGGCATGTACCTCACTAGACACCTGCAACAACTGGAGAGTTCACAAAAGTACCTCTCAAAGAGGATCCTAGGCCTTACACACTTGTCCTATATGGACTGACTCAAAAAACTCCAACTATTCTCTGTCTCATATCGCCTACTTAGAGCTGATCTCTGCTTGACTTACAAAGCCATGTCTGACCCAGCTCTGTTAGAAATGCTACATCTAAAGAAATCCCAATCCCTCCGCACCACATGATCCAGAGACCTCAACCTCATTACCACAGTCAACAGAACATGCTGGAGGGGCAGGTTCATAACCCAGAGACTGCCCGTGCTCTGGAATAGACTTCCCATACATGTCAAACAGAGCACCTCACTGGCCCTCTTCAAGAGAAGTCTTGATGAGTGGTTGGGAAATAGAAAGTTCACACCGGGGATCATTCCAGTGGCTCTAGTCGACAGGCACTGAGAACTAAAATTGGGTGGCATGATGCCAGGGTAATCCTATGGGCTAGGCTTGTAAAGGCCCAGGGCCATTAGCCTAGTACACACTTATTAGCCTATGAACACATAGTAAGGAAGGAACCAAATGATGCAAGTAGCTAAATTAAATATCAAAGATGATGATCTACAGCACCAGATGAATAATATGGCTAAAGATTAACATCAGGTATTAGCTACAGAAAAGGAGGGAATACAAATGAGAAATGTAGAGGTTAAACCTGTTTACTCAGAGAAAGAAAGGAAATTTGAACACAAGGAAATAATACTAATTATGCAAGAAGAAATAGGTGTGTCCATCAGTACAATAGGAATATTATTCAAGTGCAAAACATTATTAAAAATTATTGGCCAATCATGCAACAATTACCTCAATTTAAAGGAGCTATAAATGAACAGCTTAGTTTTTATATAAAAGATCTCATAATTTAAAAAAAAATATGTTGTGTTATAAAGAACAGAAATGTAGGATCTATGATGTTAAAAGTACAAAACAAGGTACATTTAAATAGGTTCATAGATTAGTTACGACTTTTAATACAACACGTATTTTTTAAGCATTATGATTATCCCTTCTACACATTTTAAATATTTCATTGTGTGTTTCTAGTTTTAAATTTCTGTATGGAAAAGACATTTCAGTTTGAAGACACAAATTTGTGGATTTTTTCATTCTTGGTACTGTTTACAACGAAGCATTTATTACTTAATTTATCACTTCATTTTATTGGTTGTTTTAAATTTGAATTGGGGTATTTAAGTAGAACATTGATGCGCATGTTTCATCTGATGAAGTTTTGACGAAACGTGGAGGTTATATTGACTACGTAGCTTGTGTACCTTTTGGATTTTAATTTAATAAACTGCACTTTGGTTCGAACAAGCTATCACTGCTGTGCTTGTACACTTTGTGAATTCTAGCCCTATTACTGGCACTTACGCTGAGGTCTTGATGCATTAGTTTTGTTACTAAGCTAACTGCCCTTGCAAGCCTAGCCAATTATCCCTTGTGAGACTCAAACCCTACACCTTGTGTTTGTAAGGCAAACACCTTAACTATTAGGCCACCCTCCCAACCCTGAAAAGTTCATAGATTGGTACTAGGCTAACTGCCCTTTGTGAGACATTTTAAGCCTAGCCAATTATCCCTTGTGAGACTCAAACCCTGCACCTTGTGTTTGCAAGGCAAACACCTTAACCATTAGGCCACCCTCCCAACCAAATGTAATAAATGTAACTATTGAATTATGCATATGGACAATTTCATTAAACATCCAATAGGCAAGAAAGGTTTTGATCTACAGGTATATGGTACTTGTGACTCAAAAAATATAGTTTATATAACAATGTGCTAGAAATGGGAAGCCTTCTTTCTAGGCAAAACAAACCGTAAATTAAAAGAACTAATAGGAGATCATTTATCAGAGATATGAAAGTTCATAGATAGAAATGCTTTGTTTATACATATAAATAAGACTGATAGTACACGCTTCTTTAAGTTTGCTATCTTGAATGCTAGTCAAGAAAAAGTTAAAGATGTAGATATAAGAAATGAAACAGAGAAAGAGGAGAATAAATGGATTATAATATTCTGGGCACAACAACACACTGCTGTGAACAAAACATTTACTATTAAACCTATACTGAAGTACATAAGAAATCAAGTTAAATGATGTTTCTTTTAGTTGTTAATTAAATTATAGTCACATGGTGTTTTAATGAGTCTAAGGTGTGATCTAATTGGTTTGATAGTATTTATAGAAAGATTTTATGTAAAGTCGATGTTTGCCTGATGAAGCTTTTTAGCAAAAATATAAGCTTCCATAGTTTTATGAAAGTTTATTTAATATTGTCATCTGTAGTTTCAGAAATTTACACTTTATTGTTTGAGAATTAACTAGTTGTCAATAAACATGAAAACTTAATTTCTGTGTGACTCACAAGAGATATAGCTGTGGTCTCTTTCCTAGTTTTAATTTCCAATTAAAAGCAGAATACAAATAAAACATAGTGTAAAGAAAATAAATCACACTATTCAAAATAGAAGAAGATAATAAAGTAATAAAAATACAAGAAAGCAAAAGCATTTCCCTCACAGCAAATTGTGGCAGAATCTAGGTGAGCTTTTTCAGTAAGCACAAGCAGCACACAGTAATGCATGTTGCTTTAATTGGTTAACAACCTCCTGTGACAATACTCTTTCCTCGTTCAAAACATGTGGTGGTTCAAAGCTTTAGTGTAATAAGTGGCATTTTTCTTTACACTGGACTATTCAATTAGTAGACATAGATTATATAACTTATTTATACCTTCACTTCTAACTTTAGTTCTTATTAAACTATATGTTTATAAAGAATTTCTTATTATGTGACATGAAAGTTCTTCACACATAATTCCAGAGACTGATTTGTTAAACAGTGTTAAAAAATGATCAGTCCCTTCAGTTTAGGGACGTAGACTCTGTGGATGTTCAGTTACACTCAGACTGGAAACAACAGGCAAAACCTCATTAATTGTTTTAAAGTCAGATGATTAATGTCAACTGTTCCTTTAGTAGAATGGCACTGGTTGTGAGTTGTAGTAGCACAAAAGCATTTCATTATGGAGGCTACACTCAGCAACTGATCATGGTGGTGTAGGATGGTTTCTCTTCATCAGCTAATGAAAGGATCATGCTAGGGCTCATGAAGGACAGCGTACGCTGTGGAAACGAGAAAAAAGTTGCTAGTTTATCACATAGTGCTGATCACAGTGTGTTACCTTCTGTACTGGTTGTTGAAACACAGACCGAGAGAAACAGAGCTAAGAGACAGAACAAATAATTAAATAATAATGGATGCTCAGTGTTAGGAGAGCGAAGTAGGTCTGCACATGATGTTTATTGTATGTTTTTATATATTTTTTTATTTTATTTTTTATTTTATTTATTTTTTGTTGACTGGGTTAGTGCCACTGACCAGTAGCCCCTTTTTGTGGGAGACCCTTTTGAAAGTGGGTATTTAGAAAGGAATTGCACCATTGTTTGACAAATGTATGCAAAATGAGACAAAATAGTGTCAACAATCACTGAATCATTAGGAAAATTAAATCTTTCAGTGTCACTGTTAATCCATTTATTAATCTGTAATTTCTGTTTATTAAACAGTAAGTGCATATACCATAATGTATATATAAATGATATAATCCAGCAAACTGTTTCTGTGAATATATTTATTTCTATGAACAGTTTTAAATGTATGTTAAACTGCAGTGTTTTACTTTTGTTTTCAATCCAGAATAGATTCCAGCTCTTGAGTGTTCTGCCCACATTTTTTGAGCAACAGTTCACAGATTGCTGACAAGAGTTAGAATGGATTGCCTTACTTCATTACTGGCAGGATAGGTAAACTAAGGAAAGAAATATCCAACATAAACAGTAGTTATGATTCTAACAGCATCAGTGGAAACTATCTGTGAATGAAGGAAATTATTATGGAATCCAGCTGTTTACTTTGTAGCTATTAATTATGGAATCCAGCTGTTTACTTTGTAGCTATTAGGTTCAGCTACTTCTTAACTATATCAAAGAGCTGTCAGTAAAATGTTGGCTGTACATACTGCATCATTACCTACCACATTTAATACTGGGATCTCTGGTTCCATTTCCAGTTTGTTCTTTTATTCCAACTCTTACCAGTTCACTTTTATTTTTCTGTTTGTTACACGTGAGGTGACATGCACATCTTTTGTGGTGACTGATTTCTCTTGAATACTTCTGAGAAAACTGTGCTTGGAAAGATATCCTTTAAAAGTGGATTCTCAGAGCTTTTGTCTGCTTAGAATAATGTACTATCCTTTAATTTTTTCCCTTCTAAAAGATTTTTGTTTTGATTGCTCTGGAGGTGCGTGGGTCATGGATCTAAGAGGAAGATGGGCAGATGACATTTGGTATATCCGGCAAATTTAGATTAAATTATTTGAGGGTAGCAGAGTAACTCCTTAAAAAAAATAAACAAAGACAGCACAATCACGTTTCCTTGATGAGATATTAGGAAAATCAAAAACATTTTAATCAAAGCAAGCAGTCAATGAAAATGATATAGGTTCATAGGTTCATAGGTTCATACTAGGCTATCTGCCCGAGGGCATTTACAAGCCTAGCCCATAGTTTTGTGGCTTACGCCATCCCTTTAGTATGGGGAACTATACCCATTATTTTGCTGTGCCTCTGTTGAGCAGTGACACTGAGGTAATCCCTGGGGTATATCTGCGATCTCCCATCCATTGGTCAAGATTTCTCTTGAACAAGGCCAGCGAGGTGCTCTGCCTCACATATACCGGGATTTTATTCCACAGCATAGGGAGTCTTTGGGTGATGAATCTATCCCTCCAGCACGCCCTATTAATAGCCGTGTCGAGATTTAAGTCTCCGCCCTTGTGGCTCTGACGGATCTAGATTTTTGAGGTGAAGCATATTCATCAAATCTGGGTTTGACATGGCCTTGTATGTTAGGCAAAGGTCACCTCTGAGCAAGCGTGGCGACTGAATAGAGCTGGAGTTCTTTCAGTCGGGCAGCATAGGACAGATGTTTGAGACCCTTTATCCTTTTGGTGAGGAACTTTTGTGGCCTCTCCAGCTGCTGCAAGTGTCGGGTCAGATACATTCCGAATGGGGCATTGTACTCAATCATTGGTCTGATGAGTGATGAGTATAGGGAGACTATGACCTCCCTTGATCTAGATGAGAATCCCTTCATGATAAGGTGGGCAATGTAGAAGGTCTTCCTAACTACTTTAGCTACATGGGTGTCGAATGACAGACTACTATCAAACTGGGTCCCCAGGTCCCTGATAACTTCTTCTGTGCTCAGTGGATTGCCACCTATTTGGTAGCTAGGGGTAACCTTGTTTTTCCCGAAGGGTATGACTATGCATTTTTGGCATTTAACTTTAGGCCATGGCTCTGGCACCAGTTATCCGCTTCTGTGAGACCCTTCTGAAGGATATCTGTGTCAGATGTGTTTTCTACTATGGTGCCCAGTTTGCAGTCATCTGCAAACTTTGTCAGCCATAACCCTCCTGTGTTTGCTTGTACTTGGAAAAGTAGATGCCAAACAAGAGTGGGCCCAGGACTGAGCCCTGTGGTACACCACTTGTGACAGGCTTTGAGTCTGACATGGCACCAGCAACTCTGACCCTGTGGGTTCTGTCACTCAGCCAGTTTGCAACCCATCTTGTGATGTATGGGTTAACATTTAAGCTGATGAGTTTTTCAATGATACCCGAGTGGGGTATTGTATCAAGGCCTTCGCCAGATCGAGGTAGGCTGTATGGACTGCCTTTCCTCATCAATGGCTTTGGTGACTGTTTCAAAAGTCAACCAAGTTTAGAAGGCATGATCTGCCTTTGACAAAGCCAAACTGGGATGGATCCAAAGTCTGCAAATTCCCTATGTCTTTATTTATGAGGTCCATTATGATCCTCTCCATGGCTTTGCAGATAAGGCTTGTCAAGCTAATGGGCCGGTAATTTCCAGGGTCAGTGGAGGCACCGCCTTTGTGAAGTGGGACCACAGTTGCAGTGCGCCACTCCTGGGTGCGTATCCAGAGGTAAGACTATGATTAAACAGCTGTCCTAGCTGTGGGTTTAATTCCTCGTTGAGTTCGTGGAGCACACAGCCGGGGACACCATCAGGTCCCATGGATGCTGTGTTTTTTGCTTTGGAGAGAGCAGTTCTCACTTGGGTGTTGGAGATGTTTGGGGGGCTGCAATCGCTTGGTATAGATATCTCTCCTTTTGGGGGAGGGGAGTTTGCACTGAACCTGTCAGCCAGTATGTTGGCAATGTCTGTAGGATCAGTAATCTTCACATCATTTTGAACTAGTTCTGAGCATATCTGGGAGTTTCCTCCCAGGTTTCTAACATAGCTAAAGAAGGCCTTATGATTGTCTTTTGAGTCTTTAGCTATTTTTCTCTCAAAATTTGCTTTGGATGATTTTATGAGAGCTCTTAGTTTTTTACTTATAGTGATCAAGGGTGTCTTACCTTTTAAGGATTTTGCTCTATCTTGTAGTAGCTTCCTCCTTTTGTTGTAGAGTTTGTTTATGGCTGGGGTCCACCAGACTGGACGCTTGCCTTTGGTACAAAGAGTCTTTGTTTTGCTTGGGATTGCCTTATCCATGCAGTCCTGCAGGTGCTGGTAGAAGGCATTTGTAAGTGATTCAGTGGCTTGAGTACTGTTTTCCGCCGGCTCGGGGGCCTTAAAGGAGACCACACTAGTCTTTAGAAGTGTGAAGTGTGAGTTACTCATAGATATATGATGTAATTATTGAGTATATCTTGTGGGAAGCAAATTCAGCCCTACTCTGTTACCAGTCACATACACATTGTATTCCCAGGCAGTATAGAGACTGTCTGATGCTCATAAACAATGAACTCCTACGCAGTAAAATGTATTCTGTTTGTGAGAGATGCAAGTACTGAACGTGGAGACAACACCTGCAAAAAACACAGTCTGTAAACAATGTATACTCATTCCCAGCACTCAGCTCAAACAGATACTATATTATATTACAGCTGTAAAAAAAGTCCTCACCAAAGCCATTTACACCCATTAGGACTTGGTCAGAGTGAAAGCCACATGCCACTTCACCCACTGGAACACCCACAGCACAGGATGTAAATCATTTCAAATCCAGTACTCCAAACCACACTACAAATAAAACCTCATAGTGATTGCTGACTCCATAGTCAAACACACTGATTCAGCTCTCACTAGGCTGAAAAAAAAAACAGCATAACAGTGAGGTATCTTTCAGGTGCCAGGATTTCTGACATCTCAAGGGTCCTTAAGGCCCTTACACCTAACAAATACAAGTACAACATTGTGGTGATTGATGTGGGGGTAAGCAACTTTGTCTGCTTAACCCTGAAGGAAATAGAGGGAGACATGTCAGAACTCTTCATGCATGTCACAAGTGCTGTTAAAACTATACTCTTCAGCAGAATCTTTCCTTTACCAAGAATGACGCTGAAATGCAAGAAAAAGATAACTGGTTCCAATCATTCGTTAAACGACTGTTGTCATTTCAGGGGGATCTAGTATATGTTAGACTGGGATATGGTGCTGGACAGGCCCACTTGCTTTACTAAGAATGCCTTGAAAATCTCATTCCAACACTTCCACATACTGGCTAAAGCTTTTTTCCCCCATAGTCTATCTGATGCACCTCCCAACCTAACCAAAAAACAAGAAACGAAAAGAAAAAAAATCTAACATGAAATCATGTCGAGATAAATCTGCTCAAAGCCAGGAGACACGGTAACAGAATCTCCAACCTTGAGGCCCTGCTGCATTTGTAGGGCATCTATGAGTTGAAATAACCACAAAATAGTTCAAATGTTCAGATAGCATGCCCCCATACCCAGGTGTTGTGTTTTCCATACCTTTAGTGGCAGCTGTGGTGGAGTTTTCTTGTTTGTGAGAGACCACATCAGCTCTAGGAAGATTCTTAGAGACCCACAAGCAGAATTAACTGAGATGCAAATCACACAGTATAGGAGCAATTATCAGCTTATAACCTGTTACAAGACGGTGATGGTGCTGCGGTAGCATTGTCACCTCACAGTAAGGCGTTGTCCTGTTCGATTCTCAGCTAGAGCGTCTTCTGTGTGGAGACATGCGTGAATGGGCGTACCTTCGTTGAAGGTTGTGCGTCAGGGCTGGCAACTCGGCACGCAAAAATCTACTGCCAATCATCAGCGGACCGAAGTTCCGCTGTGTTGACCCCTAACCAGGAAAAGCCGAAAGGCATAACAAGAACGACCTGTTACAAGACCTCTCTATGTCCCCAAGAAATCATATTAAGTTTCTAAATATACTAGCAGAACCTCCCTTTAGAAAAACTCCATTATTCTGGGTGACTCTAACTATTCTTCTATAAAGTGGGGCACCTGTACTTCTTGTGTAGGATATGTACAAAACTTCCTTGATGAAATAATAAAAAATTCCATAGACCAGATAGTCAAAGAACTCACTAGAGTTTAAAATAACATAGACACTATTCTTATAAACACAGCATCAGTATCTACCATTCCCCTGTTATCCCCTTCTCTGTTAAGCTCGCTCATAAACTTGTAACCTTTAATTTTAAAAGTGTGGAACCAATGGATACCAGTGGCATGGAATTCAAGGATTTCAAACATAGAATCATTATGATTCTATGATAAACTTTCCAGAGTTACTTATAACACTATCATTCAAGACATTCATATAATATGTAGCTACACACTCACAAAAAAATATGTGCTAACATAGATAAATTTATGTCTGTCATTTCCAGCCTGATGTAAATATAATGGGGAGTTTAAAAGCAAAAATTCCAGGTGGTCCACAAACACATATAAACCATACAACAAAAGAAAAAAATATCCTTAAAGTATACAGAAGAACAGATGACCCTCAAATTAAGGTGAACATCAAGGATTTGTTAAAGAATAAAAAATACTTTTAGGGAAAACCAAATAAATAAACCTTACCTAGCTTCAGAGATTAAAGGTAATTAAAAGTCCATCTTTAGCTACGGTGGTGGTGCCTGAGGGCTTCATGGGGACATCTGCCTCCCAGTGACAATGAGTGCCCACTGAAATGCCCCAGTAAACAGTTCAGCCTGTTTTATGTTTCTTCAACACCCCTTCAAACGTGACATGTTTTACCCTTCTGTTCCACATTTTGGAAGATGCTGGAGTGTTCCACAGTTTGAAAGCAGAAGGTTGACTATGGCTGCTGTTTATTTAATTCTTTTGCTTGTTGACCTTCTAGATAGTACGGTATTTGTGATGTTGCATGCGTGACTGGAGATGATTGTGTTTTGTTTGGGGGGCTAGTTGGCTTACCCCTCTGGAACCTTGGACATTTGTCACATGAGTTTTTTTTCTAGTGACAGTCTCTAATGGTTGAAGAACTGCGTGTGTAGAAAAACAAGTATAAAGTAACATTGTAACCATGCCGTGAGCTCCATCCCTAGCTGTTAGTACATGTTTTACATAACATTGAAACCATGCCCTGAGCTCCCTCCCTAGCTGTTAGTACATGTTTTACATAACATTTTAACCATACCATAAGCTCCCTCCATAGCTGTTAGTACATCTTTTACATAACATTGTAACCATACCGTGAGCTCCATCCCTAGCTGTTAGTACATGTTTTACATAACATTGTAACCATGCCGTGAGCTCCCTTCCTAGCTGTTAGTACATGTTTTAAATAACATTGTAACCATGCCATGAGTTCCCTCCCTAGCTGTTAGTACATGTTCTACATAACATTGTAACCATGCCGTGAGCTCCCTCCCTAGCTGTTAGTACATGTTTTACATAACATTGTAACCATGCCGTGAGCTCCCTCCCTAGCTGCGCTCCCTCCCTAGCTATTAGTACATGTTTTAAATAACCATATTAATCATGTCGTGAGCTCCCTCCCTAGCTGTTAGTACATGTTTTACATAACATTGTAACCTTGCCATGAGCTACCTCCCTAGCTGTTAGTACATGTTTTACATAACATTGTAACCATGCCGTGAGCTCCCTCCCTAGCTGTTAGTACATGTCTTACATAACATTGTAACCATGCCGTGAGCTCCCTCCCTAGCTGTTAGTACATGCTATACATAACATTGTAACCATGCCGTGAGCCCCCTCCCTCTCTGTTAGTACATGTTTTACATAACATTGTAACCATGTCGTGAGCTCCCTCCCTAGCTGTTAGTACATGTTTTACATAACATTGTAACCATGCCGTGAGCTCCCTCCCTAGCTGTTAGTACATGTTTTACATAACATTGTAACCATGCCGTGAGCTCCCTTACTAGCTGTTAGTACGTTTTACATAACATTGTAACCATGCCTTGAGCTCCCTTCCTAGCTGTTAGAACATGTTTTACATAACATTGTAACCATGCCGTGAGCTCCCTTCCTAGCTGTTAGAACATGTTTTACATAACATTGTAACCATGCCGTGAGCTCCCTTCCTAGCTGTTAGTACGTGTTTTACATAACATTGTAAACATGCCGTGAGCATCCTCCCTAGCTGTTAGTACATGTTTTACATAACATTGAAACCATGCAATAAGCTACCTCCCTAGCTGTTAGTACATGTTTTACACAACATTGTAACCATACCATGAGCTCCCTCCCTAGCTGATAGTCCATGTTTTACCTAACATTGTAACCATACCATGAGCTCCCTCCCTAGCTGTTAATACATGTTTTGCATAACATTGTAACCATAGCATGAGCTCCCTCCCTAGCTGTTAGTACATGTTTTGCATAACATTGTAACCATGCCGTGAGTTCCCTCCATAGCTGTTAGAACATGTTATACATAACATTGTAACCATGCCGTGAGCTCCCTCCCTAGCTGTTAGTACATGTTTTAAATAACATTGTAACCATGCCGTGAGCTCCCTCCATAGCTGTTAGTACATGTTATACATAACATTGTAACCATGCCGTGAGTTTCCTCCCTAGCTGTTAGTACATATTTACATAACATTGTAACCATGCCATGAGCTCCCTCCCTAACTGTTAGTACATGTTTTAAGTAACCATATTAATCATGCCGTGAGCTCCCTCCCTAGCTGTTAGTACATGTTTTACATAACATTGTAACCTTGCCATAAGCTCCCTCCCTAGCTGTTAGTACATGCTTTACATAACATTGTAACCATGCCATGAGCTTCCTCCCTAGCTTTTAGTACATGTTTTACATAACATTGCAACCATACCATGAGCTCCCTCCCTAGCTGTTAGTGCATGCTATACATAACATTATAACCATGCCGTGAGCCCCCTCCCTCTCTGTTAGTACGTGTTTTACATAACATTGTAACCATGCCATGAGCTCCCTCCCTACCTGTTAGTACATGTTTTACATAACATTGTAACCATGCCATGAGCTCCCTCCCTAGCTGTTAGTACATGTTTTACATAACATTGTAACCATGCCGTGAGCTCCCTCCCTAGCTGTTAGTGCATTTTTTACATAACATTGTAACCATGCCGTGAGCTCCCTTCCTAGCTGTTAGTACATGTTTTACATAACATTGTAACCATGCCGTGAGCTCCCTCCCTAGCTGTTAGCACATGTTTTGCATAACATTGTCACCATGCCATGAGCTCCCTCCATAGCTGTTAGTACATGTTTTACATAACATTGTAACCATGCCATAAGCTCCCTCCCTAGCTGTCAGTACATATTTAACATAATATTATAACCATACCATGAGCTCCCTCCCTAGCTGTTAGTACATGTTTTCCATAACATTGTAACCATGCCGTGAGCTCCCTCCCTAGCTGTTAGTATATGTTTTAGATAACATTGTAACCTTGCCATGAGCTCCCTCCCTAGCTGTTAGTACATGTTTTACATAACATTGTAACCATGCCGTGAGCTCCCTCCCTAGCTGTTAGTACATGTTTTACATAACATTGTAACCATGCCATGAGCTCCCTCCCTAGCTGTCAATACATGTTTTGCATAACATTGTAACCATACCATGAGCTCCATCCCAAGCTGTTAGTACATGTTTTACATAACATTGTAACCATGCCATGAGCTCCCTCCCTAGCTGTTAGTACGTTTTACATAACATTGTAACAATGCCGTGAGCTCCCTCCCTAGCTGTTAGTACATGTTTTACATAACATTGTAACCATGCCATGAGCTCCCTCCCTAGCTGTTAGTACATGTTTTACATAACATTGTAACCATACAATGAGCTCCCTCCCTAGCTGTTTGTACATGTTTTACAAACCATTGTAACCATGCCGTGAGCTTCCTCCTAGCTGTTAGTACATGTTTTACATAACATTGTAACCATAGCATGAGCTCCCTCCCTAGCTGTTAGTACATGGTTTACATAACATTGTAACCATGCCATGAGCTCCCTCCCTAGCTGTTAGGACATGTTTTAGATAACATTGTGACCATGCCATGAGCTCCCTCCCTATGTGTTGGTACATGTTTTACATATCATTGTAACCATACCATGATCTCCCTCCCTAGCTGTTAGTACATATTTTACATAACATTGTAACCATGCCGTGAGCTCCCTCCCTAGCTCTTAGGACATGTTTTACTTAACATTGTAACCATGCCGTGAGCTCCCTCCCTAGCTGTTAGTACATGTTTTACATAACATTGTAACCATGCCATGAGCTCCCTCCCTAGATGTCAGTACATGTTTTACATAACATTGAAACCATGCCATCAGCTCCCTCCCTAGCTGTTAGTATATGTTTTACATAACATTATAACCATATCATGACCTCCCTCCGTAGCTGTTGGTACATTTTTTACATAAGATTGTAACCATGCCGTGAGCTCCCTCCCGAGCTGTTAGTACATGTTTTACATAACATTGTAACCATACCATGAGCTCCCTCCCTAGCTGTTAGTACATGTTTTACATAACATTGTAACCATGCCGTGAGCTCCCTCACTAGCTGTTAGTAGATATTATACATAGCATTGTAACCATGCCATCAGCTCCGTCCCTAGCTGTTAGTACATGTTTTACATAACATTGTAACCACGCCGTGAGCTCCCTCCCTAGCTGTTAGTAGATATTATACATAACATTGTAACAATGCCGTCAGCACCCTCCCTAGCTGTTAGTACATGTTTTACATAACATTGTAACCATGCCATGAGTTCCCTCCCTAGCTGTTAGTACATGTTTTAAATAACCATATTAATCATGCCGTGAGCTCCCTCCGTAGCTGTTAGAACATGTTTTACATAACATTGTAACCTTGCCGTGAGCTCCCTCCCTAGCTGTTAGCACATGTTTTACATAACATTGTAACCATGCCGTGAGCTCCCTCCCTCTCTGTTAGTTCATGTTTTACATAGCATTGTAACTATGCCGAGAGCTCCCTCCCTAGCTGTTAGTACATGTTTTACATAACATTGTAACCTTTCCGTGAGCTCCCTCTCTAGCTGTTAGTACATTTTACATAACATTGTAACCATGCTGTGAGCTCCCTCCCTAGCTGTTAGTACATGTTTTACATAACATTGTAACCTTGCCGTGAGCTCCCTCCCTAGCTGTTAGTACATTTTTTACATAACATTGTAACCATGCCGTGAGCTTCCTCCCTAGATGTTAGTATATGTTTTACATAACATTGTAACCTTTCCGTGAGCTCCCTCCCTAGCTGTTAGTACATGTTTTACATAACATTGTAACCATGCCATGAGCTCCCTCCGTAACTGTTAGTACATGTTTTACATAACATTGTAACCATGCCATAAGCTCCCTCCCTAGCTGTCAGTACATGTTTTACATAATATTATAACCATACCATGAGCTCCCTCCCTAGCTGTTAGTACATGTTTTACATAACATTGTAACCATGCCGTGAGCTTCCTCCCTGGCTGTTAGTACATGTTTTACATAACATTGTAACCATGCCTTGAGCTCCCTCCCTAGGTGTTAGTACATCTTTTACATAACATTGTAACCATGCCATGAGCTCCCTCCCTAGCTGTTAGTACATGTTTTACATAACATTGTAACCATGCCATGAGCTCCCTCCCTAGCTGTTAGTATGTTTTACATAACATTGTAACAATGCCATGAGCTCCCTCCGTAGCTGTTAGTACATGTTTTACATAACATTGTAACCATGCCATGAGCTCCCTCCCTAACTGTTAGTACATGTTTTAGATAACATTGTGAGCATGCCATGAGCTCCCTCCCTAGCTGTTTGTACATGTTTTACATAACATTGTAACCATGCCATTAGCTCCCTCCCTAGTTGTTAGTACATGTTTTACATAACATTGTAACCATACAATGAGCTCCCTCCCTAGCTGTTAGTACATGTTTTACATAACATTGTAACCATGCCATGTACTCCCTCCCTTGCTGTTAGTACATGTTTTACATAACATTGTAACCATGCCGTGAGCTTCCTCCCTAGCGGTTAGTACATGTTTTACATAACATTGAAACCATGCCATAAGCTACCTTCCTAGCTCTTAGTACATGTTTTACAAACCATTGTAACCATACCATGAGCTCCATCCCAAGCTGTTAGTACATGTTTTACGTAACATTGTAACCATGCCATGAGCTCCTTCCCTAGCTGTTAGTACATGTTTTACATAACATTGTAACCATAGCATGAGCTCCCTCCCTAGCTGTTAGTACATGTTTTACATAACATTGTAACCATGCCATGAGCTCCCTCCCTAGCTGTTAGTACATGTTTTACATAACATTGTAACCATGCCGTGAGCTCCCTCCCTAGCTGTCAGTACATGTTTTACATAACATTGTAACCATGCCGTGAGCTCCCTCCCTAGCTGTCAGTACATGTTTTACATAACATTGTAACCATGCCGTGAGCTCCCTCCCTAGCTGTTAGGACATGTTTTACATAACATTGTAACCATGCCGTGAGCTCCCTCCCTAGCTGTTAGGACATGGTTTACATAACATTGTAACCATGCCGTGAGCTCCCTCCCTAGCTCTTAGGACATGTTTTACTTAACATTGTAACCATGCCGTGAGCTCCCTCCCTAGCTGTTAGTACATGTTTTACATAACATTGTAACCATGCCATGAGCTCCCTCCCTAGATGTTAGTACATGGTTTACATAACATTGTAACCATGCCATGAGCTCCTTCCCTAGATGTTAGTACATGTTTTACATAACATTGAAACCATGCCATCATCTCCCTCCCTAGCTGTTAGTACATGTTTTACATAACATTATAACTATATCATGACCTCCCTCCGTAGCTGTTGGTACATTTTTTACATAATATTGTGACCATGCCATGAGCTCCCTCCCTAGCTGTTAGTACATGTTTTACATAACATTGTAACCATACCATGAGCTCCCTCCCTAGCTGTTAGTACATGTTTTACATAAGATTGTAACCATGCCGTGAGCCCCCTCCCTAGGTGTTAGTACATGTTTTACATAACATTGTAACCATGCCATGAGCTCCCTCCCTAGGTGTTAGTACATGTTTTACATAACATTGTAACCATGCCATGAGCTCCCTCCCTAGCTGTTAGTATGTTTTACATAACATTGTAACAATGCCGTGAGCTCCCTCCCTAGCTGTTAGTACATGTTTTACATAACATTGTAACCATGCCATGAGCTCCCTCCCTAACTGTTAGTACATGTTTTAGATAACATTGTGACCATGCCATGAGCTCCCTCCCTAGCTGTTAGTACATGTTTTACATAACATTGTAACCATACCATGAGCTCCCTCCCTAGCTGTTAGTACATGTTTTACATAACATTGTGACCATGCCATGAGCTCCCTCCCTAGCTGTTTGTACATGTTTTACATAACATTGTAACCATGCCATTAGCTCCCTCTCTAGCTGTTAGTACATGTTTTACATAACATTGTAACCATACCATGAGCTCCCTCCCTAGCTGTTAGTACATGTTTTACATAACATTGTAACCATACAATGAGCTCCCTCCCTAGCTGTTAGTACATGTTTTACATAACATTGTAACCCTGCCATGTACTCCCTCCCTTGCTGTTAGTACATGTTTTACATAACATTGTAACCATGCCGTGAGCTTCCTCCCTAGCGGTTAGTACATGTTTTACATAACATTGAAACCATGCCATAAGCTACCTTCCTAGCTCTTAGTACATGTTTTACAAACCATTGTAACCATACCATGAGCTCCATCCCAAGCTGTTAGTACATGTTTTACATAACATTGTAACCATGCCATGAGCTCCTTCCCTAGCTGTTAGTACATGTTTTACATAACATTGTAACCATGCCGTGAGCTCCCTCCCTAGCTGTTAGTACATGTTTTACATAACATTGTAACCATGCCATGAGCTCCCTCCCTAGCTGTTAGTACATGTTTTACATAACATTGTAACCATGCCGTGAGCTCCCTCCCTAGCTGTCAGTACATGTTTTACATAACATTGTAACCATGCCGTGAGCTCCCTCCCTAGCTGTTAGGACATGGTTTACATAACATTGTGACCATGCCATGAGCTCCCTCCCTAGGTGTTGGTACATGTTTTACATATCATTGTAACCATACCATGATCTCCCTCCCTAGCTGTTAGTACATGTTTTACATAACATTGTAACCATGCCGTGAGCTCCCTCCCTAGCTCTTAGGACATGTTTTACTTAACATTGTAACCATGCCGTGAGCTCCCTCCCTAGCTGTTAGGACATGGTTTACATAACATTGTAACCATGCCATGAGCTCCTTCCCTAGATGTTAGTACATGTTTTACATAACATTGAAACCATGCCATCATCTCCCTCCCTAGCTGTTAGTACATGTTTTACATAACATTATAACTATATCATGACCTCCCTCCGTAGCTGTTGGTACATTTTTTACATAATATTGTAACCATGCCGTGAGCTCCCTCCCGAGCTGTTAGTACATGTTTTACATAACATTGTAACCATACCATGAGCTCCCTCCCTAGCTGTTAGTACAAGTTTTACATAACATTGTAACCATATCATGACCTCCCTCCATAGCTGTTTTTACATTTTTTACATAACATTGTAACCATGCCATCAGCTCCCTCCCTAGCTGTTAGTACATGTTTTACATAACATTGTAACCATGCCGTGAGCTCCCTCACTAGCTGTTAGTAGATATTATACATAACATTGTAACCATACCATCATCTCCCTCCCTAGCTGTTAGTACATGTTTTACATAACATTGTAACCATGCCGTGAGCTCCCTCCCTAGCTGTTAGTAGATATTATGCATAACATTGTAACCATACCATGAGCTCCCTCCCTAGCTGTTAGTACATGTTTTACATAACATTGTAACCATGCCGTGAGCTCCCTCCATAGCTCTTAGTACATGTTTTACATAACATTGTAACCATAACATGGGTTCCCTCCCTAGCTGTTAGTACATGTTTTACATAACATTGTAACCATGCCATGAGCTCCATCCCAAGCTGTTAGTACATGTTTTACATAACATTGTAACCATGCCGTGAGCTCCCTCCCTAGCTGTTAGTACATGTTTTACGTAACATTGTAACCATGCCGTGAGCTCCCTCCCCAGCTGTTACTACATGTTTTACATAACATTGTAACCATGCCGTGAGCTCCCTCCCTAGCTCTTAGTACATGTTTTACATAACATTGTAACCATAACATGAGTTCCCTCCCTAGCTGTTAGTACATGTTTTACATAACATTGTAACCATGCCATTAGCTCCCTCCCTAGCTGTTAGTACATGTTTTACATAACATTGTAACCATGCCATGAGCTCCAGCCCTAGCTGTTAGTACATGTTTTACATAACATTGTAACCATGCCGTGAGCTCCCTCCCTAGCTGTTAGTACATGTTTTAGATAACATTGTAACCTTGCCATGAGCTCCCTCCCTAGCTGTTAGTACATGTTTTACATAACATTGTAACCATGCCGTGAGCTCCCTCCCTAGCTATTAGTACATTTTACTTAACATTGTAACCTTGCCGTGAGCTCCCTTCCTAGCTGTTAGAACATGTTTTACATAACATTGTAACCATGCCGTGAGCTCCCTTCCTAGCTGTTAGAACATGTTTTACATAACATTGTAACCATAGCATGAGCGCCCTCCCTAGCTGTTAGTACATGTTTTACATAACATTGTAACCATGCCATGAGCTTCCTCCCTAGCTGTTAGTACATGTTTTACATAACATTGTAACCATGCCGTGAGCTCCCTCCCTATCTGTTAGTACATGTTTTACATAACATTGTAATCATGCCGTGAGCTCCTTCCCTAGTTGTTAGTACATGTTTTACATAACATTGTATCCATGCCGTGAGCTCCCTCCCTAGCTGTTAGTACATGTTTTACATAACATTGTAACCATACCATGAGCTCCCTCCCTTGCTGTTAGTACATGTTTTACATAACATTGTAACCATGCCATGAGCCCCCTCCCTAGCTGTTAGTACATGTTTTACATAACATTGTAACCATGCCGTGAGCTCCCTCCCTAGCTGTTAGTACATATTATACATAACATTGTAACCATGCCGTGAGCTCCCTCCCTAGCTGTTAGTACATGTTTTACATGACATTGTAACCATGCCGTGAGCTCTCTCCCTAGCTGTTAGTACATGTTTTACATAACATTGTAACCATGCCATGAGCTCTCTCCCTAGCTGTTAGTACATGTTTTACATAACATTGTAACCATGCCATGAGCTCCCTCCCTAGCTGTTAGTACATGTTTTACATAACATTGTAACCATGCCGTGAGCTCCCTCCCTTGCTGTTAGTACATGTTTTACATAACATTGTAACCATGTCGTAAGCTCCCTCCCTCCCTAGCTGTTAGTGCATGTTTTACATAACGTTGTAACCATGCCGTGAGCTCCCTCCCTAGCTGTTAGTGCATGTTTTAAATAACATTGTAACCATGCCGTGAGCTCCCTCTTTAGCTGTTAGTACATGTTTTACATAACATTGTAACCATGCCGTGAGCTCCCTCCCTAGCTTTTAGTACATGTTTTACATAACATTTTAACCATGCCGTGATTTCCCTCCCTAGCGTTAGTTCATGTTTTACATAACATTGTAACCATGCCATGAGCTCCCTCCCTATCTGTTAGTACATGTTTTACATAACATTGTAACCATACCATGAGCTCCCTCCCTAGCGTTAGTTCATGTTTTACATAACATTGTAGCCATGCCATGAGCTCCCTCCCTAGCTGTTAGTACGTGTTTTACATAACATTGTATCCATGCCATGAGCTCCCTCCCTAGCTGTTAGTACATGTTTTACATGGTGCCCATTTGTTCTACCCTATGACAGGTAGCACAGTGCTCCATATTCTGAAGATGGGAAGTTGACTATGGCTGCCGTTTCTTTAATTATTTTTGTTGTTTTTTCTTTGGATGTTATCAGAATATCAAACTATACTAAACTGTATGAAAAGGATGAAGAATTTAAGGAAATGTAGTTTTAATGATCTCAGTCATTAAAACTACACATTTTTCTGATGATAGTTGTTCACTGATGATTATAGTAACATTCAGAATATTAAAGCTGTTTCATTTAAAATCCCACACATCCAAAAAATACTCAAATCCTGGAATGGATTTTTGTGTATAGCCTTTCCATTTGGAGCTCTACTCATACCTCTCAACTCTACCAATGTTTGCAGAATATCCTTAGTTTTGCTTCAAATGTCGTTCCTGTTCCTGGTAACATTTTTGATTTCATGGTAACTCACTTACAGCTTCAGTTGGTTATTAATGTTGTCAGTAGAGTTTTATATTTCTTATTATACAGCAACCCCCCACCATTAATATTCCAAAACGTGCACGCTGATTGGTCAGCATGCACATTGTAAATCAGACTTATACTAACGGGAAAATGTCCAGTCGCCCGGACTTTTTCCATTAGTATAAGTCTTTTTTTACAGCAACGGAGAACGCAAGATCTCCATTGCTTTTTAGACACTATCTTGCTATGTTAAAGGAGTTTTACATAGCGAGACAGCTTTAAAAATGGTAACAGAGATCTTCCTTTCTCTGTTGCTTTTTTAAAGCTGTCTCGCTATGTTAAATGGGTTTAGCATAGCAAGACAGCTTTAAAAAAAAGCAAAGGAGATTCTCTGTTGCTTTTTTTAAAGCTGTCTCGCTATGTTAAACTCCTTTAACATAGCAAGACACTTTCTAAAAAGCAATGGAGATCTTGCTTTCTCTATTGCTTCCACCCACAGCTCTGATGTACTGCATAAGCATACGCATGTGCAGTACATCAGAACTGCCGCAGAATACTAGACAGGTGCGGAAAGGCAGCAAGGAGGCATTATACAATGCCATTATTTAAGAAAAGTCATTATTTTTTTTTTTAAATAGTGTCATTGTATAATAGCAATAACCCACTTCTGGGTGTGGATAATGCTGGATTTACCCATGGTTGTCTTTGTCTGGCCACTCGACTGTCACCCTCGTGACCAAACCACACCAACCATGGGTAAATCCAGTATTACCTACACCCAGGCGTGGGTTATTGCTATATTCTTCAAACAATTCATACTTATGTTGCTCTGTTAACTTTGTATCTTAATTAGAGTAACATTTAAAAATTGTTCATGATTTTATTATTTTTGACTTTCTCCAGAATTCTTGTGCAAATAAGTTAAGAGATAGGGTGTTATCCCAAAACATTCAGATCTAAATTATTTCTATTGGTCTTATTTCAGCAAACCAGAGAGTACTAGGGGGGTTATGCTGCTGCATTTGCTTGGCGCAGTTTATTTTAGCAGTGCTGTTTTCCTTGGAGGGAACCGAAGAGTAGCATATTTATTTTCTGTCTCATTAGCTCAACCCTTTGAGAGGGTAACTCGGTCCTGCTGTACACAGGGCATACCTTGACCTGAGCAAAGCATTTGATACCATTCCTCATGCTAGTATAATAATCAAGCTAAACATGCTTCACATAGATCCCTGAGTAGTAACATGGAGAACAAATCAGATAAAATATAGAATCCGTGCAGTGAGGACAGCAGAAGAGTCCGCGTAGCGTATGAAGGTGACCGGTGGTGTTCTGTGGGGTTAAGTATTGTGACCTCTGTTGTTTGGCATCTATTTTTTGAATCTTCATATCACACACAAAGAGCTGTTGTTAACCAAGTTTGCAGATGACTGTAAAGTGGGTGTCAATCTCTAGTCATTACTAATCTCATGCCCTCCAACAACAGTTTACTCTTGTCAATAACTGATGTACAAATAATGGGTTCAAATTAAATGCAAAAAAGGTGCAGTATTTGAAATGTTCGTTTGATAACCCCTCCCCCTTACTTACAGCACAGACAATACTCCACTTAAAAATGAGATTGTAGTTAGTGACTTTGGAACAGGGGTTGAGAATTACTTCTCTTTCGATCATATTCCTGCTAAGTGGTCTGGGAGTCCTTCTACTTAGCACAGCTGATCACAAAAAATAAATATCTATCAGATTTAAAGAAGTCATTTCACCCTTATGTTCTGCATTGATTATGCCAATCAGGGAATACACAGGATGATAGAATATAATGCACCCTTTGGTTTAACCTCACTACTCATATTAAACAGAGATTCTTAACTAAAAAGATCTTTAGCTTATCAGAAAAGACTCAGCGCTCTGATTGCTTTATTCACCGTCCTGCTGATGACTTCTGAAGGCTGAGCTGTGCCTTGTGTTTCATGGCAGTAGGGCTCCTGTAGTCTAGGATCTCTAAACATCCAGCAAATAAATAAAACATAGTGCAGACATGGACTTGTTACACAACACCTTCCTCATCTCTGAAATAGGCTTCCTCTGCAAATTAAGTAGGGCACTGCATTATATTCCTTCAAACAGGAACTAAATAACTGAATGTGTATTCATATATTCATGTCTGGCTTAACAGGGTGGCTACTGGAAAGGAATAAGTGGCCACTAGGCTCAGTTGCCTTGTATTTCCTGTGATGTTATGATCCTGTGATCATTCACTAGTAGCCCTAATCTTAAACAAAGCCCAAGCCAAACCCCAGTTCTAACTTAAAGTGAAATTACTATAGTCATCACATTCATGTGTGGTCATTACATTCATTGTAGCATTCATACAAATGGTATTGTTCTAGAAATAATCCTCAGTGTCCTTTGACATGTAGCCCATTCCCAATATGTAGTTTAGAAAGTTGCTAGATCCCATGTTCTTTATTGAAGAAGGATCTTCATGGACACTGGCTCTGTGTCTATGAAAATCCCACTAGATAATCAAATGTCAATAAATTAATAAATAAAATCTCTGAATTCCATTGGTCTCTCACCATCTAACAGGTATAAGCCATCCATTGCATTGTCCATGCCTGCATCTCCATCACATCGCGCACACCTGCATCTCCATCACATCATGCACACCTGCATCCCCATCACATCGTGCACACCTGCATCCCCATCACATCATGCACACCTGCATCTTCATCACATCGTGCACACCTGCATCTCCATCACATCATGTGCACCTGCATCCCCATCACATCGGGCACACCTGCATCCCCATCACATTGTGCACACCTGCATCCCCATCACATCGTGTGCACCTGCATCTTTATCACACCTTGCAAACCTACATCTCCATCACATCATGTGTCCCTGCATCTTTATCACACCGTGCACACCTGCATCTCCATCACATCGTGCACACCTGCATCCCCATCACATCGTGCACACCTGCATCCCCATCACATCATGCGCACCTGCATCTTTATCACACTGTGCAAACCTACATCTCCATCACATCATGTGCACACCTGCATCTCCGTCACATCGTGCACACCTGCATCTCCATCACATCGTGCACACCTGCATCCCCATCACATTGTGTGCACCTGCATCTTTATCACACCGTGCAAACCTACATCTCCATCACATCGTGCGCATCTGCATCTTTATCACACCATGCACATCTGCGTCCCCATCACATCGTGCACACCTGCATCCCCATCACATTGTGCACACCTACATCTTTATCACACCATGAAAACCTACATCCCCATCACATCATGCACACCTACATCTCCATCACATCGTGCACACCTGCATCTCCATCACATCGTGCACACCTGCATCCCCATCACATCGTGCACACCTGCATCTCCATCACATCGTGCACACTAGCATCCCCATCACATCATGCACACCTGCATCTCCATCACATCGTGCACACCTGCATCCCCATCACATCATGTGCACCTGCATCTTTATCACACCATGCACACCTTCATCTCCATCACATCGTGCACACCTGCATCTTTATCACACCGTGCTAACCTACATCTCCATCACATCATGTGCACACCTGCATCTCCATCACATCGTGCACACCTGCATCCCCATCACATCATGCGCACCTGCATCTTTAGCACACCGTGCAAACCTACATCTCCATCACATCATGCACACCTGCATCTCCTTACCATGCCAAGCATATGTGGGCTGCAGCTTCCATAAACATACAAGCTGTGCATATTAGGGTGCAGTCTAAATTCAATGTAAAATCATTTGGGGTGCTATGCAAAGAGGGGAACCTATCTCTTTCAAATGAGATGAATGAAGCAGAGTAATATTTGTTCACACTCCCATCCATAACTGTGCATACACACAGTGACATGGTCACAGGATAGTTCTGTGCTCTCTTCAGACAGTTTACACTGTGCTGATACAAGTTCCGTGTCATCCCTTGGGGCAGTAAGGCTTTACATTCCTAAAGCATCTTGTCTCCCAAAGTCCTGAATCAAGTCCCGAACCCAGGTCACTGGCATTGCTATGGAAGTCTAACCACTGTTCCTGCAGGCCAAAAGGCTGTAGCAACTGTTTCATATTTGGTCAGACATGTCTTCCTGTTCTGTAAGGTTATGGTCATTGGTTCAAAGGTTCATAGGTATATACTAGGCTAACTAACAACAGGACCTTTATTAGACCAACCAGAACCCAACACAACCCAATTGTGTCCCTAGGTAACATGTGTATCTATTTGGAAGGGTATGTTAATTAGTAATTACTATATCTTAGTTAGGGAATGTCACCCTCCGTCTATTAGACACATGTGAGCCAGACTGGAGGCTGAATCTTCATTTTCCCATCAGATGGTCAAGGTTACATTTGAATAGGGCTAGGAATGGACTCTACTTCACATGGAGGGGTACCTCTTCCAGACTGGGGGTATCTTTTGAATGGATATCTGTCTCGTCTGCATGTTGAAATAATGTTGCAAGCAAAGTTTCAACCCTTGGGTTTGCGGATGTGCACAAGTACATCAGGGCTTGATATGAGGTTGTCTTTTATGCCATGCATAGATCACCTCTCAGTAACCTGTGGGAGACTGAGTATAGAGACAGAGCTTTAAGGAAAGCTGTGTAGGACAACATGTCAATACCCTGGATTCTCTTGGTGACAAAGCTCTGTGGGCGTTCCATCTGTTGTATATGGCTGGTAAGGTACTTGCAGAAGGGGCATTGTACTGAATGATGGCTCTGACAAGAGTTGAGTAAACTGGTACTATACCTTCCCTGGGCAACAGAATGATTTTCTTACCACCCTGACTACTTATTGGTAAAAAACCTAGATTACTGTCTACATATGTTCCAAGATCCTTGACTACCAGGTCACCTCTTAGGGGTGTCTTATTTAGTGAGTAATTAAACTGGGTGGACTTTTTCCCAAAAGGCAGTATTAAGCAATTCTTGGAATTAAGTTTTGATCCATGGCTTTGGCACCAGTTTCTTGTTTGTGTTAGACCCTCTTGCAGGATATTAGGGTACGGACTGTTTTCCTTTCATCTCTTGCTTTAGTTACCTTCTCAAAGAACTCTACCAGATTAAGTAGGCACGACTTTCCTTTGACTAAACAAGCCTGAGATGGGTCCAGTGCCTGTACGTTGCCAGTGTCTTGGTTGATTATTTCCATGGTAGTTCCTTATAATATTCTGGCATGTCCAAACGTCAGTTTCAGGTTTACTGTCCAGTCCAGCTGGTGAATATGGGAATCTTGAGGCAATGTTACAACTGCCTTATGTACACAGACCACCCTCTCCTCTTCCCAACAAGCTCAAATATATGTGAGAGACGCAACTATATAGCCAAACTGGAGGCTGAGCTTTCTCAACGTAGTACTGGCACAGTCAGTCTGGAGGAGAAGGTAATCACACACACCACAAATCCAGTCTCACATAGACCTATCGCAACAGCAAACCAAACACATAAACACACAAAAACATAGTCGGAGGCTCTAAATAAAAATCTGCCCAAGCAACAGAGACCTCCAAAGCAGACATCCAAGCAACTGCTACCCCACAACAATACCCACGTATCACATAGTTCACAAAGTCAGTGTGCCACACAGTCACAGCCCTTAAGGCTAAACAACACACCTAATACACTTGTAATAGGTGACTCTATTGTCAGACACTCTGACGTCCCTCTCACCAGGCTGAACAAGGAGAACGTCACTGTAAGCTGCTTGTCGGGTGCCAGGATCCGCCACATAACATAAGCACTCAGGTCACTCCAAAGCAAGTACAAATATGACTCTGTCACTGTCCATGCTGGCGTGAATGACCTGAGACGTACCTCCCTGGATTACATAAAAAGAGACATAGAGGAGCTCTCTGATCATGTGGCCCAGGACGGTATGACCCTGACCTTGAGTAGCATCTTACCCTCACCAAGAATGATACCACAATATAAAGATAAAATGATCAATTTCAACAATTGGCTAAAGTATTGGTGTCACTCAAAGGGGATCCAGTGTCTGTCAGCCTGGGATAACATGCTTGACAAACCACATTGCTTCACTAGGGATGGCTTGCACCTGTCACCCCTGGGTTTTCAAATACTGGCCAAGGCTCTTGCCACCCCCATAGTGCCTTTTTTAGGCAAGGCTCAAAAGACAAACACACCTCCTTAGACAACACAAGGAAAAAGAAACTAAGGGTAATGCTGCTCAATGCCAGAAGTCTAAATCTCAATAATGCACGCACTCGAAGCTCTCCTCAGTATGGAGAATATCAATATCTGTGCAGTAACAGAAACCTGGTTCAAGGCTCCTGAGAGCACCCCAGCACTACCAGGCTATACCTCATACCATGCTTTTCGGCCCCAAAACTCGGACCGAACCACAAGAGGAGGGGGAGTATCCATATTCATCAAAGATACCTATACCTCCAGGCTAGTGGCACTGCACGAAGCATCTGAGACCATCCGTGTGCAACTAACAGTGGGCAAAACTGCCTTCCAGTTTGTAGCCTGCTACAGACCACCCTCCCAAACTCAGGAACCCCACTCGGCTTTCCTGAAGACACTGGAGAATATGAAGGTCTCTCCAAACACCATTATATTGGGTGACTTTAACTACCCAAACATAGACTGGGTGCACTTCTCAAGCCCCAACACCCTAGCCCAACGGTTCCTAGAATTTATAAACTCAAATGCTATGGAACAACTGGTCACCACTCCCACAAGAGGGGAAAACATATTGGACCTGATCATCACCAACATGGGGACTCTATGTTCCATACCAGAGGTATACCCCTCATTGGTAAAATCTGACCATAAATTAATCACTATGGACATCCATATCCCATCCCCACCCCCAGCAAAGGAAACCACGGTCAAAAACTTCTCAAAAGCAAACTTCCCACTTCTCAAAACCGAGGTGGAATCCTTCAAAGCCCCAGGGCCAGTGGAAAATACGGCTCAAACCGCAGAATCCTTTACAAACGCATTCTAGGGATACCTACAGGAATGCATGGATCGTGCTATCCCAAATAAAACCAAGACACACTCCTCCAAAGGCAGGAGACCTGTCTGGTGGACCCCAGCCATAAATAAGCTGTACAACAGAAGGAGGAAGCTACTACATGATAGAGCAAAATCCCTGAAAGGGAAGGCAACTCTGATCAGTACTGGCAAGAAACTACGATCCCTCATAAAATCATCTAAGGCTAACTTCGAAAGAAAAATTGCACAAGACGCTAAAGATAATCACAAGGCTTTCTTTAGTTATGTCAGAAACCTGGGTGGAAACTCCCAGATATGCTCTGAGTTAGTGAAAAATGACAAAGAATACACTGAACCCACAGACATTGCCAACATCCTGGCAGACAGGTTCAGTGCAAACTCCCCCCCCCCAAATGAGCAAATGACTATCCCAACAGAGTGTAGCCTCCCTGACATCACAGATGCACAGGTGAGAGCTGCCCTCTCCAAAGCAAAAAACACAGCATCAATGGGACAGGACGGTGTCCTGGGCTGCGTTTTACATGAGCTCCAAGAAGAACTGAACCCTCACTTAAAATCATTGTTCAGTTTCAGCCTTACAATAGGATATGTACCCAAAGAATGGCATACAGCAACGGTGGTCCCACTCCATAAAGGTGGTGCCACAACGGACCCTGGAAACTATGCCCTATAAGCCTAACTAGCCTGGTCTGCAAAGCTATGGAGCGTATCATCATGGAACTCATAAACAAAGATATTGGGAACCTCCAAACACTGGATCCTACCCAATTCGGCTTTGTTAAGGGCAGATCTTGCCTCTTGAACCTGGTCAATTTCTTTGAAACAGTCACCAAGGCCATAGACGAAGGGAAGGTAGTCCACATACCCTACCTTGACCTTGCAAAAGCCTTCGACACAATACCCCACTTGGGCATCATAAATAAGCTCACCAGCTTAAATATCAACCCCTATGTCACAAGATGGGTTGCAAACTGGCTTAGGGATAGAACCCACATGGTCAGAATTGCAGGTGCCATGTCAGACTCTAAACCAGTTACAAGTGGCGTCCCACAAGGCTCAGTCCTGGGGCCTTTCTTGTTCGGTATATATTTCTCTGAGTTACAGGCTAACACAGGAGGACTATGGCTGACAAAGTTTGCAGATGACTGTAAACTGGGGACCATAATCGACTCACAGGCTGACACAAGCATCCTCCAAAAAGGTCTCACAGAGATTGATAACTGGTGCCAGAGCCATGGCCTAAAGCTAAATGCCAAAAAGTGCATAGTCATCCCCTTTGGGAAAAACAAAGTGTCCACCAATTACCACATAGGTGGTAATCCATTAAGTACGGAAGAAGTAATTAGGGATTTGGGGACCCAAGTAGATTGCAATCTCTCCTTTGACAATCACATTGCCAAAGTGGTTAGAAAGACATTCTATATAGCCCACCTTATCACGAAGGGGTTCACATCTAGATCAAGAGAGGTCATTGTGCCCCTCTACTCATCACTCATCAGGCCCATAATTGAATACAATGCCCCATTTGGGATGTACCTTACCCGACACCTGCAACAACTAGAAAGACCCCAAAAGTACCTCACCAAGAGGATCAAGGGACTCGAACAGATGCCCTACGCAGTTAGGCTAAAGAAACTCCAGCTCTACTCAGTTGCTTACCGCCTTCTCAGAGGCGATATGTGCCTGACGTATAAAGCCATGTCCAACCCAGAATTAATGGACATGCTCCACCTCAAGAAATCCAAATCCATCAGAACTACACACTCCAGTGACTTAAACCTCAGCAGAGAAATAAATAGAACATACTGGAGGAACAGATTCATATCCCAGAGGCTCCCCTCACTCTGGAACAAAATCCCAATCCATGTCAGACAGAGCTCCTCAATGACCCTCTTCAAGAAGAATCTTGACGTTTGGATGGGAGATCGTAAATTTACCCTTGGGATCTCTTCTGTGTCACTGCTAGACAGAGGCACGGTAAACTAACCTTAAATGGGCTATCTTCTGTGACCTACTATACAGAGGCATAGTCAACTAATCTAAGAAGGGTGGTGAAAGCCAAACACACTCTGGCTAGGCTTGTAAATGCCCTAGGGCAGATAGCCTAGTATCAACCTATGAACCTATGAACCTAATTAATTCTGGGTCTTTGCATATTAGACTAGTCAGACTAAGGGGTTTTAGTTTCCAGGGTTTCAGTTGATTGTCCACCCTTGTGAAGAGTAATAGATGTTGCAGCCCTCTATGCACATGGTACAAAGCCTGTTTTGACACTGTAGTTGAAAAGTGACTCAAGTGGTCCTGATGGGTCATGTTTCAAGTTATTTAGGACACTACTTGAGATATTGTCAGGGCCCACTGAGGCTGTGTTTTTTGCCTTAACGAGTTCACTATGACCTCCTCCTGACTAATAGTGTGGGGAATACTGTAGTAAGTATTTCACTGGGGCGGTGATGGTGAAGTTAGAGCTGAATTTGTCAGCCAGCAGATTCGCTATGTCCCTCTGCACATTGACGGTGGTACTATTTACCGCCAGTTCGGCACTCCGCTGTGTGTTACCTTTAAGGTTTTATCTTAGCTGTAGAAGGCCTTGTGGTTGTTCTTAGCCTGAGAAGCTGTCATGACCTCAAAACTGGCGTTGTTGCATTTAATTAGTCCTGTTAGTCTCCTGTTATGTTTAATTAGTGCGGTCTTGCATTATGAGAGTTTCTGTTTCTGATTTGGCCCATAACTGTTTTCCTTTTGTTATAGACCCTGTTAAGGTTAGAATTTCACCAATGTGGTTTGCTTTGGGCTTACTTCTGGTAGGTACAGCAGCCTCTATCCAGTAATTTATATGGCTGTACAGGCTTTCTGTGAACAATTCTTCATAGGTTTCTGTAAACTCAGGGTTCAGAAGGGCATTTAATTTTGACAAACTGTCACTTAATAGAATGTAGTTTGCTTTAGAATAGTTCCCAACTGTTATAGATTTTGCAGGGTTTTCTATTTTTATTTTTATTTTGAAGGAGATAGCTTTGTGAGGCAACTTCACCAGTGAGGATGTAACATGAGATGAGTGCATCACTTCCCCATAATGGTGAATACTAGGTTCAGTATGTTTGAACCTCTAGTTGGAGTGTGCACTATCTGTTGTGCCTGCAAGTTGGAGACAGTGCAGGCTTCCCAGTCTATAGAGAGCAAGTTGAAGTCTCCCATGAATGTAGTATTGGGCTGGATGGTGAATGCCTCCAGAAGGTCAAGGTATGAGTTATGGGATTCTTGGAGCATAGGTTGTGACCTATAACTTGCTAGGATATGGTAAGAAACCTTATCTGTAGTGATTTACATGTGGATGAACTCCACGGAACCATCCTGTTTAACCAGTATATTTGTTGCTGATGTAGATTGATACACTTCTGCCTTTAGTCTGGATCTACTTGGTTGGTGGTCTAAATATGTGGAAAGCACTGAAGCTTGCACTACTACAGTACTTCCTACGGCTAAGGGCACAGATGTCTATATTCTCCAGAATGTGGAGAGCTTCTTGGGTGCGGAGTTTTTTTTGTAACGCTCCTACCTGTGAGCAGTAAGAACTTTAAGTTCCTTTGGGTTTTACTTGCTAAGCTGGTAGTTTTGTCAATTTGGCATTGCTTAAAAAGGGTTCAAAGGGGTGGATAAAGTTTTAGCCAATATCCAGAAGGCCAGGGGAATAGTTGCAGATGATCCTTGCTAAATAATGGGGTCTATTAACCATATCGTCCCATGCTGACAAATGTTGAAACCCCTGGCATAATACCACAAACTAAACAAATTCATAAAGGTAATCATTTTTTGTTCATGCTGTGACATCATCCATGGTGAAGTAGAATGCTGCTCAATGCAAGGCACATACATGCCTGAAACACACATTCGGAGATCCACAATTTCTGTCTTCATATATTCTGTTCAGGTACATCTCAGGTCATTTATACCCACTTCAGTTATGAGGTAATCATTTTAGTACCTGTGGTGCATTGACTTGAGTGTGTATGCAACCTGGCAGATCCTAGTTCCAGATAAGCAACTAACTGTTATCTTTTTCTTAACCAGTCTGGTGATTGGGAGATCTGTGTGTATTCTATAATGAAGTCCCACATGACTAGACTCCTTTGTAAAGTGTTCACTTTTCTTATGGGCTTCATTCTTGGGAGTTCATTGAGTGTAGGTGTATGTTTGGTGTGGGTCTATATTAGAAGACTGAAGTTTTAAATATTCGAACACCATATGGGCAACACCATATGAGTGCATATTCTAACTTCCACAAGCACTAATGCTATCATAACCTCACCCACTACTCAACTAAAGCATCTCCTCTTAAGTTTCCAACCAGTCTCTACCTCACTTATCCGATCCCTGCTAAAAAAACTAAAACCAGCCACCCTATCAACAGATTGTCTACCTGCAGAGTACCTACAAAAAGCCACAGATGTCATAGCTTATCCAGTCTCAATCTTGATCAATAGAACCATAACTGAAGCCTCCACCCCCACCATTTGGAAAACTTCCCATGTCATACCACTCCACAAAAGTGACAATTCCACAGAACTATCCAATTAAAGACCCATTGCCATACTTTCACCACTGGCCAAAATAATGGAGAAATGTATTCATAAGCAACTCTTGCACTTTCTCATACACAACAATCTGCTGGCTAACTCTCGGCATGGCTTTAGGCCACACCACAGTACCTCCTCTGTCCTCTTTTTTTTCTAACATCATAAATCATAACCATAATAACAACAAACTATCCTCAGCCCTCTTTCTAGACCTATCCAAAGCCTTTGATATGGTCAACCATCAACTACTCACAGCCACTCTGCAATCCATTTCCTTGAATAACCATGCCATTCGATGGTTTCAATCCTATCTGAATGGCAGACAACAGGCTTTCCTATGGGAGGGAAATTTATCTACTCTACTACCCCTCACCCTTGGAGTTCTCCAGAGCTCTATCTTAGGACCTCTTTTGTTTTCAGTCTTTATTAATGACCTTTACTCTGCCATTCCAGATGCTACATGTATACAGTATGCAGATGATTCCACGTTGATCTGCTCAGCCTCCACCCCATCTGACCCGCATACACCATCCCAGAAAACATTTAACACAGTTGAGAACTGGCTCTCATGCTGCCGTTAGCTCTTGAACCCTAAAAAAACAAACTACTACTTTTCTCCCCCACTCACAGGTCAACGCCACTTTCCTTTACGATTTCCTCTAATAATAGAACTGCTATTTTCCCAGATAACCATACTAAACTCTTAGGGGTAACTATTGATTAGAACCATAAATGTGACATGCATATCAATCAAACCATTAAAACCATTAATAAAAAACTGGGCTCCCTATAGAAAAATAAACCTTTCCTTACCCCACTAGCTAGGACTGCCATTGCCCGCACACTTCTTCTCTCCACCCTTTTTTATGCTTCCTCCGTTTTTACTAACTTGAACAAATCTGAACTCTGCAAACTGTTATAATCACATTGCTAGATTTGCCACTGGCTCTACTTACAGAACTCATCACTGTCAAATCCTTAAACCTTTAGGATGGCTAGAATTGACTAGCTCACTTCAGTGCAATCAACTTGTCAAATCCAGAGCTGTTGGACATGCTCCACTTAAAGAAATCCCAATCTCTCAGACCCACACGCTCCAGGGATCTAAACCTTGTCATCACAATAAACAAAACATGCTGGAGGGATAGGTTCCTGACCCAGGGACTCCCCAGACTCTGGAATAGACTGCCCATACATGTCAAGCAGAGTGCCTCTTTGGCCCTCTTCAAAAGGAACCTTGACGATTGGATGGGAGAAAGGAAATTCACCCCGGGGATCATGCCAGTCGCCTTGCTAGACAGGGGTCCAGGGAAGTAAATAGTTTGGGAAGAAATAGCCAGGGAATTGTTATGGCTAGGCTTGTATAGGTCCTAGGGTCGATAGCCTAGTACCAACCTATGAAGCTATGAGCCTGTGTAGTAGCCCACAAAATTCTCAACCAACCAGATAATACCCCTGCACTTAAAAACATTATTTATCCCCAGAGGAACATGAGGCCACTGCAATCTTCTAACAAACTGCTAATTCAAACACTCGAAACTAACATCTCAGCTAGTGACTCTTTATTTTTTTAACTCTGTTGGCAAAAATTGGAATTCACTTCTAGCTGATCTAACTCTAGAACCATCATTAAACCAATTCAAGAAAAATCTCAAGCAGTATTTCATGACACACTGGCTATGCCCCTGCCAGAATCCAGACTAACTCCTACCATACTATAGTATATGAAACAGTATTGTAAGGAGTACCTAGCTCCTTCTATCTGATTGTCTGTAACCATATAAGTTTGAGCTATGACTGACGATAATTGTTTTTAATGTTCATGCTTAATTTCAATGTAATGTTTTTAATGTTGGAGCTTTTCTCCCCAAGCCTCCGCTAAAAATGGACATGTATCCAGTCGGACTATCCTGGTCAACAAATAATAAATAAAATAAATAAATGTGTGGTAGATGTAGTGTGTTGTGTGTTCTTGAAAATCTTGTTTGTAAACAAGATTTTTGCTTCCACTGAAATTGTGTATGTACATCTCTTGCATAATATCTTTTTTTTAAGGATGAAAATGTTCCCTGTAAACATGAGACGATTGCTACATTATCTCAGGATGAACATATCTACGAAGCTGGTTATGGAGACACTTGAAAAATTGTCTATCCTTGTTGTCCAGACCAGTATTAGGGTTTGAGGACTGGATTAAACTGAAGTCTCCTATAGGATGGTTTCTAGAGTTAGGGACTAGAGTTAGATAGTGATAAGATATGGTATTAGTGCTGTTAGACGTGCAAAGTAGCTGTTCTAAGCTTAACCAAGTTAGATGTTACTGGTTACAGTCCTAGTACTAGTTATACAGGTAAACTTTACTAGGTGTTTGCATCAGTACAAGGCACCGGCAGCTACTGCTGTGTAGTGAGCATAGTGAGCAGCTCCACACAAATGCGCCAAATTTATAGCAATAGCAATGAAACTGAAATCTACACCTCAGCACTCTGACCAGTAAATGACTACACTTTGAGCTCTCTTGGTGTACTTCCCATTTCAGAGAGACCAGGAAAACACATTCTGCCACAAGACAGATAATCTAGTCCTCTTAATATAAAAATACTGCAAAAAAAGGAACCCTCAGTCGTAGTGTAACAAAAAAACAAGTTATTCCCTGGGTAGATCGCCCTACAACAAGGCAATTTAAATGCAAACAGTTTAGAAAGTGAAAATTGTCATATCTGTTGTATAACTGCTAATGTTTTTAAAATTAATTTAAGATATACTAAATAATCAGCTGAGTCCTAGATAAGGTCCTTCTAAGACGCAGTCAACACTGGAGAGTAGGGCATTAGACACCATTACCTGACCGGAGAACTCCAGTTCTCATCAGGGTGATAGGTGAGCTGGGTATCATACACTCTCTTTGTTGGAAGATGCAGGTACTGCAAGTTCTGTAGCTATGGCAGCACTTGTCTGATTGCATTCTGTCTCCATGGAGGTGCAAGGCATGACTGGTGATGACGGCCATCATTAACCAATGGCTGGGGTAGCCCTAAGTCCCCAAATATGCATCAGGTCCAGTAAACTCTGGCATTAGTGAGCACCGCAGAAGTAGGGGATGTTTAAGGGAAGGGATTAATCTTTGCCAGTTTAGAAATGATGAAACCATTTCTACTTCTTGGAAAAACCTGCCACAAAACCCCTGTCATTGAGTTTTACTTAAACAGAAAACAAATGACTTCTTCTAATGCACAATTACTGCTACGCACTGAAAAGCTGTGCTTATATTTTTCATATTTTTTTCTTTTAATTCTATTACTAGAATTTATTTTTTTCCACGTGTGCAGACTTAAGTTTCAGAAAACTGAGAGATATTAAACTTTTATGTTTTTTTAGAGGCAAGTTCAGTTAACTTTTTTGCCTGACTTAACAGGTCTTTTTGCAGGTGACTGTATTTGACCACCACAAAAAGGACTCTGTTTAGTGAAAATGACTGCCTAATAACAGTGCTGTTTTTAGAAAGTGTGTTATTGAAAGTTAGATTTCAGCTACACACTGAACAAACAATTTACTGGTCTGCCTAATCTGAATAAAATTGTTAAACTGGAAATCAGTGTGGTGTAGGAAAGACGTGTAATATTTGGGGCAGGGAGGAACTGTGCCTCATGCTAATTTGATCAGGTAATGTCCCAGTCACCAAATCTGTTTGTCATGTTTATTTTCTGTCTTCATAACAACTATTCTACATACTAATAGGTCAGTCACCAGAACTGCTCAAAAGACGTTTGCATCACCAGAACTGCTCTAATCAATAATCTTCCAGTTACCAAAGCTAGTCTCACTCACAGAAATAGCTGTATACTATTGTATGCCAGTCAACCAAATTTCTAAACACAAGTTTGTTTCTGACATGACTACAAAAGTTTTAGGTATAGATATGATAGCCACTGCGGGTAAGGATGATTAAATGCTGTGCATGGGCTGTGACATAGAAACACAGCTGATAGTCACACTGCAGATTCCCAGTAAAAAAGAATTGTAATGGAAAACCTGTGGAACTATGTGGTCCTGAAATTTTAGCCATGTTAAAATAAAATCAGCATGTAAATACAGCTCATAGAAACATGAAGTTATTTTTCTCTCCAGGAATGCATTCCCTGTGAAATTCTACACGGGCGCTAGATGCAGGCCAGGTTTCTGTGGTAAGACTACTGAAGCCACAATGTGGATGTCCGTCAGCCACTGTCAGGAATTCCACTCTAAAAGAGAACGACCAGATACTACTACTTTTGTTAAATGACAACAGTAAAAGGAGAAACAATATATGATTTCTGGGTCTTTCATAAGATTTGGATTTTACTTGTACCTGTCTAATGTGTTAGCATGAAAAAGTCCTATAACTAACCCATTTTGCCCATGAAAGCAGATTGTGTGTAGTAGGCATACTTGATTAACAAATGAATAAAGAAATAAAACTGCATTTTACTAACAAAGCAGCTCTTGCAGCTTTTTTTTGAACACCGCATCATGCTGTAATTGTTCCTGTTTCTGAGTAAATTAAAATCATTGTGTTTAATAACTAATGATGTATGTGCGCAGACTGTGCAAGTGTTCAGATAAAATTCAGTGGGGCTTACGTCATGGGATAAATGTTAACTTTACTGCTTGTACATCTGTGTCATTCTCACCTGGGGAAGTTGGAAGTTCCTTATGTGGGTCACTGCAAAGATCACCTACAACAGGAAATACCATTAAGTATCTTAATAAACCAAAGAAATAAACTAAACACAGGAGTAAGAATTTTAGCTAGATTGAAGAATTAATCCTTTTATGTTGTGAATCCATCCTTGCAGGAAAAAAGACAGACAAACAGAGAAAAGGTGTGTATTTTGAGGGGACAGCAAAATCTTAGAGTTAGTACAAGTTTCATCCATTTCCTGTCATTTTTGTTTCTGTTTGCTGATACTTGAAAGACAATGGGCTGGGTTCACAAATGGTCAAATTCTGTGCAGGAACAGTATAGCAGCTCCTGCACGCAATATGGCTGTCGTGTGATCCAGGATAGGGCCGTTTTCGCGTGCACGAGTGGCTCTATACTGTTCCTGCGCGGAATTCTATTCAATATGCAAATCACCTTATTTGCTCGTGAAAACCATGCAGATGAGGTGATTTTGTGATCCAGCAAGCTGAACGGATTCCCTATAGGAACAGTGTCAGTGCAAAAATGTATTTGGCTAGTAACTGAATTTGCATCTGACAAAACGGAGGCATGACAGCTCGTGAAAAGTAAGTGTTATGTAGAACAGACAAGCCAATGGCCAAATGTAAGGCCATTGGCAATGAAAGCCACACAATTATTATAAAAAATTTTTTTTGGCTGAACTCGGCTGTTTAAGCTAAGGCAGTGGCGCACAACATGGGGGTACCGAAAATAAAAAAAAAAAGGGAAAAACTGCCATTTAACATAAATATACATTCTGCCATTATAGTCAATGGCAGGCAGAATGTAAACAAGACATGGGAGCACTGGTTGCCAAGGGATAAGGGTGTGTTTGGGAATTGTAACTATGGACCTGCACACTGGGGTATGCAAATGAAGGGACCTATACTGAATCACGGATTTCTACCTACCACCTAATCGTGCAGGTGCAGGAATAGGGAGCCATGTAGGCAGGACAAGAGGATAACTTCAGTAGGCGGTGTGTCATGCTTGATGTAAACTTATTGGAGCCCTGCAGCCCATGTTTGCTCTTAGCTAGGCAGAGCTAAGGAAGGGAGTGTGTCTCACATTGTTAGCACTGTTTTCCCTGCTTAAATGGGTGTGATGCCACACACCGGGTTTTAAACAAAAAGAAAGAAAAGAAAAAAACAAAAACAGCTCAGTTCACATGTGAGCACTGGGTATGCACAGCTCGCCTTGGGGCTTAAACGAGAAGGCAAAGGGAAGGGAAAACAGCAGTAGGAAGGCAACCAAGGAGAACTAGCATAGCTGGCAGGTGAAATGTATCAGAATCAGTCAATTACACAGGCAGCAGACCAGCCCAGTACACTACTATAAACTATGCAAACACCTTCCCCTCTGTTTTTTCCCACAAGCTCAACACCACTGGTGTACACAGATGGGGAAATTTTACCTGACAAAACTAATAAAATGATAGGGGCTGCTGTCGCTCTCATATATCAATATGTGCAAGAGGCTGAGAGTGATGAGGAAGTGAATGCTGATGACCATCCCACAGGGAGGAGGAAGAGAAGAGTGTACAGACCCAGGGTAACCTACCAGGCGCTACATGAGCTGGAGATAGTGGAGTGCTATAGGGTGGACAGGGACATTCTACAGCAAATTGTTGAGCTGTGCCGACCCCGCCTCACACACACAGAACCAACAGAGGGGAACCCATCCCAGTGGATACCAAGGTATGTGTAGGCTTAAGAATACTAGCCACAGGTACCTTCCAAGGAGCAACTGGGGATATCATGGGGATCTCACAGACATCAGCGTCCAGGGTACTCCATCAGTTCCTGGATGCCATGACAGCAAATGCCGGTGAGCTCATATATTCATCCATCACACATGAGGCGTTGACCAGCAGTATGCATCTCTTATACCAAATAGCAGAATACCCTGAGGTAGTGGGTGCTATAGACTGCACGCACATACACATCAAAGCAGCACTAGGTGTGTGGGGTAGGGTCTACTTAAACTGCAAGAGCTTCCCCTCCATCAACTGCCAGGTCATGTGCGATGCCCAGGGCATTATCTTGAATGTGTGTGCTGGCAACCCTGGAAGTTATCATGATTCCCACATCTGGCATATGACACAGCTGTACCAGTCATTTGCCATTGGAGACATCCCATATGGCCACCTATTGGGGGATGCTGGCTACGCACTAGAGCCGTGGCTGATGACATCCTTCAGAAATGCACACACACCTGAACAAGAACTCCATAATGAGGCACATGCACAGACCAGAATCATAATAGAGCATGTGTTTGGGATGCTCAAGTCATGGTTCTAGAGCCTGGACATATCTGGTGGAGCCTTGCAGTACTCACCAGCTACATGTACACAAATGTTCATAGTATGCGCCATGCTACACAATTTGATCATGCGGAAACAGCTGCAGCAGGAACAGCACGGGGCAAGGCCTCAAAGCCTCCACCATTGCCAAGGCCAGCACAGGCACAGAGGGAGTTGGAGGAGGAACCACCTGTGCTTGCCCATGTAGGCAGAACAAGGCATGCCCAGTATGCCCAGGCCTTGGCAAAGAGGCAGGGCATAGCACATACACTGACACAGTAGGAACCCAGGGAATGACAACTCTCTCTGACTTGCACATACAGTAAAAGGGATGCTAAACATGACACTACCTGTGCTTTACCATGTATAGGGAGTGTACTATGTGCATCCGACATAGTCAGCCCTCCAGCACCATTCTCAATACTGGCACAGCCACAAGGTAAGTCACTCTCCCTATCAATTGCTGAATGGAGTAGTATGTTCTGCTGGTTGTATCTATGGTATGGATGTGAGCATGCAAGGGAATTGTGTGGCTGAATTGGATGGCAGCAGATAGTGGACACCTATATGGCCAACATGAAATCCATAACAAATACTGGTGTCAACACACTAGGCAGTACTAGACAAGGTGACAATTCCCACTGCAGTACTTGTGTTGGCCCAAATGTGTGTCCATAGGACACACATATGCATGTCGGTGATGCTCACATACCCAACACCAGCCTCAGCCAGCAGGACAGGTGTAGATGACCATAAAGAAAGGCTGGGCTAAGGCCTCCAATTGATGGCAATGGAGAACAGCCCCCCTCCAGACCTACACAGACAGACTACAACAGGTCTGGCAGTTGTACGTTAGTTCTGAAGGGTAAGAAGTCTGAAACTGAAATGTAGGTCAATAAAACCTAAGATCTGTACTCTACTGATATGCCTCTAGTCTGCATGATAGGGCAGAATACAGAATGAAATGGAAGCCAACAGAGTACCTGACATAGCAATGTTTAAAGTTGTCAGGTATGCCCCGCCCCCCACAATCCTATGTAGAAATGCAGTAACATGTAAGTGTGAGGAGTAGTATCAGTGGAACACAGATTACCCGAGCTGACGCAATCTACAGGATAGTGTGTCCCCCCCACAATCCTATGTAGAAATGCAGTAACATGTAAGTGTGAGTAGTAGTATCAGTGGAGCACAGATTACCCGAGCTGGCCCAATCTACAGGATAGTGTGCCCCCCCCCCCACAATCATATGTAGAAATGCAGTAACAGGTAAGTGTGAGGAGTAGTATCAGTGGAGCGCAGATTATCTGAGCTGGCCCAATCTACAGGATAGTGTGCCCCCCCAACAATCCTATGTAGAAATGCAATAACATGTAAGTGTCAGGAGTAGTATTAGTGGAGCACAAATTACCTGAGCTGGCCCAAACTACAGGATAGATTGCTGCATGTGTACAATATGCAGGGGGTCTGTGTGTTAGGTTGTTGTGTGTTCAATATTGTCTGGAAGTGGTCAGCACATAGGCATGGAGGGTTGTGTCTCAGTGATCTATGGCCAGTACTGTGGTTGACGGGGCCATGTTCCGACAAGTGCAGTGCCAAACACAATCCTTCACAGCAATACCCATGTCAGCAGTCATCCATACTGTCCAGATGTCAATATCTGTCACCATGTGAAAGATGGACATGCCATGAATGTGGGCCCACACGTACACACAGTATACAGGTGGAAGTACCCTAGACAGAGTGCATAAAATTTAACTGTCAGCTGCACACAACACTGAAATTGTGCAGACAGGTTACAAGCACATTAGTTGTCCATATAGTATAGAATACTGGTGTAGTCTGGCCAATAACTGGCAGACCACAAAAGGCACAGTTATGAAGTAATGAGCGACTTCCTATGTCCCTGCACAAGGCAGCATAAGGGGAATGTCTCAGGTATATCTGTGAGTCAGCTGCAAGTAGCTTCCATATCACACATGCACTCAGCTCACCTCACCATAAGCCACAGGTTTATCACAGGTCATATCCTTGCTGTTGGGAATGAGTACAGTATGATCCCACCTCTGTATGGGAATACCCACAGAATGCAGCATGCTGAAAAGCTGTCCTTTGCAGGCATGTCCTTAGCTGTAAGCAACACCCTGCCTGCATCCAGACCAGTGGATCAATATGGACACAAACTATTGCTATTAACATCTCACACACTTACCCTGTCACCCAAGGGGAATCCACTGGTTCGCAACCTGGGAATGTAGGAGTGACAGAATGCAGTGGCCTGCTACAGATGGCCTGCATCACTATGAAATGGGCTAGAGTCCTCTGTTAAAGGCCTGTGCCTCACCCGTAGTGCCAATGTATGGTATCTCATGAGTCACAACTAACAACCTAACACAGTCAACAGAACATAAATGCAAGGCCATGTTGACAAATCAGAGTAGCATGCCCCCCATGTCCCACTACATGTACTGTGAACCAATCCATAAATACCACTGGGATGAAGGGCCAACTATAGGGATACTTTTCAGATATTGCTCGCATAATGTTAGAAAGAGGATAGAATAACAGAGTGGGGGGAGTAGATGCATGGACGTCATGGAGTGTGTGAAGTCTGAAACTCTAATGTGTGCCCATACTAGCCCTGCCTGCAAACCCAGTAAAGGGTGGCTACAAACCTGCTCATAAACCACAATGTGAAGGGGAACTGACCAGATATATGAGCCCTACCTCTAGGTAACCTGGGTGAATCTGTACAGCTGAGAGTTATGGCCACAGCAGGATATGGCCAGTCTGTTAAGTCAATATATGTACAATAAGGGGATCCTCAGACTCCATAGTACTAAGGTACTGGACCATTTACACAGACCCATAAGCAAGTGTCTGTAGCTACCCATCCACAATGGCAGGAGTGTGCAAGAATGTGTAGGCCGTGGACCACAATACTGGACTCTGCTTCATTCATCTTGTATTTCCCAGTAAATAACTGTGAGCAAATAATTATATCTGTCAGTAGGTGATGACAATACATCACAGTGTAAAACAGTAAATATGTCTGACTATCTCTGCTAACACCAGCCATGTAACACAAGCAGCACAGCCAGCAATAGTTGCAGTATCCCCCTATCTGTTGCCCATTGTGACTCCATATTGTCAACCTATCTACAGATATCCTGCAGAAACAGCTTGCTAGCTGTATGTGTAGAACACCAAACCCTGGACTGGAGTACAACCCTACCTTGAATGGATTCACACACTCAATACAGAAGGTCATACTTGGCATGCTCCTACGCTTAGAGAAATGAAGCCCATGTCTGACAACACAGTGGACTATACGTGTCTGTCATTTGCAGATGTCTGTGTACAAACACCAAATTGTACACCGTTCATGCTTCACACACACATTGGATAGGAATACTCACACATATCTAAGGAAAACACACTATAATATGTCAAACATACACACACAGAGATGTGGGCAAGAGAGAAACAGTGACAGAGAGAATTCCATTATGAGGCCTGTCCAATCCACTACACATCCACTTGGCCGATATCACATAATGTGCTGATGTCAATCACTGTACACATTCCTTCTGGTAGCCCTCAGCCCTATAGTGTCTGTGGTGCTTGTGATAGCTGTGTAACACAATAGTACAAATCAGTATTCATGTAGCATTTGTATACTCAGTCTTGTCAAATGTAAAGTGTGTGACTGAGTGTGTGTGTGTGTGTGTGTGTGTGTGTGTGTGTGTGTGTGTGTGTGTGTGTGTGTGTGTGTGTGTGTGTGTGTGTGTGAATATGTTATTTGGCCTGTGTACAGACTGGGGTAGATGCCAATGTTCTTGGTCCTGTTCTATCCGAAGTTGCATGCTACTCCAGTTTCTGATACCCTATCAGTCTATATGTATGTAGGCCCATACTGAGACTTGTCCCATACCACAGTCAGGCAGCAGACTACACTGTGAATTGGGCCAGTATATGTAGGGTTAGTGTGTGAGTGGCAAACATGATGATGACTGTTGTTCACACAGTCCATATACTGTACTATTACTTAGGCTTACCATTATGTGACTGTGACTGTGTTAAGATTGGTTGTGGGTATGCACTTTCACACTGGTCTCTGTTACACACCTGTAGTGCCTGCTATATTTGCAATTACATGTGTATGTATATATGTATATATGCACACACACACACACATATATATATATATATATATATATATATATATATATATATATATATATATATATATATATACTTTTATGTGTAAACATGAGTGTTGTATGTACCCTCTCAGACATATAAGAACATGACTGATTCAACACTATTTTCACTTACAAGTACTAAACAATTGTAGTAGTCAAAGCAGTTGTTCACTACTATTCAGTATGTGTACTGAAGGATATATTTGAAAAACCAACAGACAGCCTCACAGCTGAGATGGCTTAGTGGTTATGTGCTGTGACTATAGTGTACAGGCTCTGGGTTCAAGACCTGCTTAGGCTATTTATTTTGTTGCTGGGCAGAACAAGGGCTAATGGAGACAGGGTAATTAAGGCACTTTAAAACGGCTTTAAGCAGGTTTACGTGAAACTAAGCGGTGCTAACGTATGGTTAAAAGAATAAGCACTTACACCATGTAGGTTTCACTTACCAGTGTGCAAATCTGCTTAGCATTTACATTTAAGCAATGCTTACATCTGCTAAGCATAGCTCAGCCATGGTAACCAGTGATCACATTCCAGTCTGATAAAATAGCAGAGTAATGACATCTTTAAGAAGTGTATTTCATTTCCTGTATATAACATGCTTTTATGTGCTGTCATTATAGTTGCAAGGGGTGTGAGTATACTGTATGGGACACCTGGGTATACATGGGTAGTACCACAATCTTTTCTCTTTGGATTTGTTTCATACATGTGTTGTATCCCAGGTTGTTATTTACACGGTGGTACAGCGGTTGCGTTGTTACCTCACAGCAAGAGGTTCTCCTGTTTGATTCTCGGCTGGAGTGCCTCCTGTGTGGAGTCTCCATGTCCTCCCTGTGGTCGAGTGGCCTCCGAAAGACATGCGTGAATGGGCGTGCCTTCGCTGAAGGTTGAGCATTGGGCTGGCAACTAGGCACCATAAAAATCGATTGCCAATCATTAGCAGACCAGAGTTCCGCTGTAGCGACCCCTAACCGGGAAAAGCCGAAAAGACAAACAACATGGGTTGTATCCCAGGTCATATGTAGTCACACTTGCATGTATTGTATCATAACAGTAATACTTTTAACTGTGCTTTTTCAAGTAAGAGTAGATTGCAGATTGTAGTACTGGAACCATGCACCCCTGCATGCAAAGCTGGACTCTGAGTACTGACTATCGTGTTCTTGGTATTTGAGCTGTATGTTTATATGTATCTCCTACTGGATATTGATCTCATATGTTGATATTAACTGTAGACTGCTATGTTTTTTGGACATGTCATTGAGGACTGTTGTCATGTAGTAATGGGATACCTTTCAGTTTCAGACGTGTATCTTGCAAAACATTCATCCTATTGCATAACCTGTTGGCTAGCTACTTACTGTCTGTCCTCTTCACAGATGTGCAGATGTCAGGTATTGCTACCGCCATACCATTATGTAGGTGCCCACATTGTATTGTGCTGTGGGCCTGGACACTGCTGCTAGTTCCGACATATGGGATATTCCTTAATGTGGGCCTTCCCCCATTTCCTTGTCTGTGTGAGGGTTATTACAGAGGTGGTGGCCTACAGATTCACATACAGTGGGTTCAATATGTCACAGGACAGGACATGTGGAGACAGCCTACCAACATGGGGGACATATCCCCAGATTTGTGAACAGATTTTATGTAATCAATGCTTTTATACACATGGTGGATTGATAGATTGACAGGGTTTGTGTGGACATGCATTTAGTGTGTGACGTCATGACTCACAATGATATGTCTCTGACATACCTCTCCACTGGCACACTATCCACAGACTGGCCACATGTCTGCCTGTCATGTTTTGTGCATTCACCAGACAGATGGTGTCCTTGGTATATCAGTTCTGGACTCTGGGGAATACATTTAGTAAAAAGTCACATCTACAGGTATTACCAATATCATATTCCTCATAAAGGATGTTACAACAAACCCAGTGACATCTGCAACTGTCTCATTGTATGACATCATTATGTCCACTCTACTCCTGTGTTTGAGCCTCTGTTCCCACCTAGTTAGTGAGTGGGGAATGTTAACAAAGGCTTTGGCCAGATCAATGTAGGCTGTATGTGTCACCTTGCCTTCATCCACAGCTCAGGTGACTTACACCAAGAAGCTGACCAGGTGGAAAGAGCAGGTATGACCTACCCTTCACAAAGGTAAACTGTGTGGGATCCTGAGTCTGCAGATTCCCATATCTCTGTTTATTAGGTGCATGATGATGCAATCTGTAGCTTCACATAACAGACTTGTCAGGCAGTTGGGGCGGTATTTCCCAGGGTTTGTAGTTACACCTCATTTGTGGAGAGGGGTGAATGTAGCAGTGTACAATTCAGTAGGGAGAAAGCCTGAGGTGAGGCTGTGCTTGAGCAGGGCACACAGGTAAGGTGCCAGGTCACTCTGTAGTTCATGTAGAACACAGCCAGGGATATTCTCAGGTCCCATAGAAGCTGTATTCTTGGCCTTGCACAGTGGTGTTTTAAACTGTGCTACAATAATACTGGGTGCCTGGTGGTGTACTGGTATTTTGATTGGTCCTTTGGGGGGGGGTGAGGGGTAATGTTTGCACTCAAGATGCCAGCCAGTATATTGGCAGTATTTGTTGGTTCAGTCTGAGAGGTTCCATTGTCTAGTAGTTCAGAACAAGTATTGCTATTGTCATGGAGATTCTTAACATAACTGTATGAGACCTTGTGGTTGTCTTCACTATGTGCTCCAATTCTGTTCTCACAGCCATCTTTGTAGTATTTGATGAGGGATCTCAACCTTCAGTTGAGGCTGATAAGGGTTCGTTTCCAGTCCTGGGACTTCACATTATTCCATATTGGTTCTCTCCTTCTGTTGTACAGTGTCTCTATGGCAGGGGACCACCAGATCAGCTTCCTTTTATTGCAGGTGAGGGTCCTGAGTGTAGTGGGTATGGCAGTACCCATGCATTTGTATACATGTTCATAGTGCATTGTTGTTTGATTCAGCTGTCATGCACCTAGTCTCCATTTGCATGGCTGCCATGAGGTTAGCCACCTCTGTTGTTATGAGGCCATATTCAGCATTGGAAAAGCTTTTCATGGTGGTTACCTGTGCAGGGCGGCATGGGAAGGCCACAGATTTCCAAAGGTGATTAATTTGTGATCAGATATAACAAGGGGGAGTTGTCTATTGGTGTTGAGCAAGAGTCACCCTGTTAGGAAGGACCAGGTTGTTGTGATGGGCATGTGCATTGGTACATGAGTAGCTTTCCCAGTCAATGGTGGGGTAGTTGAAGTCAACCAGTATGTGAGTGTTAGGTTGGACAGTATTATCTTCCAGGGTGTTTAAGGGCATGGAGTGTGAGTGTTGGGACATGTTTGGGGACCTATAGCAGACTATGACCTGAACCACTGTCCTACCCAATGTTAGCTATGCCTGCAGGGTATGTAATGCCTAAGTTGGTCTGCACTCTGGAGGTGTGTGCCTCCTTAATGAATATAAAAACTCCACCACCTTTGGAGCTTCAGTCACAGATCTGCAGGCAAGAGATGTGGAATGGGTAATAGGCTGGTACTGCAGGTGCACTTCCTGCTGCCATTAAGCAGGTCTTTGTTACAGCACAGCTATCATAGTTCCCCATTTTATGGAATGCATCCAGTGAGTGCATTTTCAGATGTAGACGTCTAGTGTGCAGCAGCACGGCCCTCAGATTGCATGTGTTTGTAGCTGTCATATACTTCTATATATTTATGTATACATATAGATATATTTATATATATATATATATATATATATATATATATATATATATATATATATATATATATATATATATATATACATATATATATATATATATATATATATATACATATATATATATATATATATATATATGTGTGTGTGTGTATATATAAATATATAAATATATATAAATATATAAATATATATAAATATATGTATATACAAATATATATATATATGTGTGTGTGTGTGTGTGTATATATGTATTCACTTATATATATATATATATATATATATATATATATATATATATGTGTGTGTGTGTGTGTATATGTATCTATGCATATATTTGGATATACGTGAGGATGTATAGCTCTCTCTCTCTCTTGATATATATATATATATATATATATATATATATATATATATATATATATGTATATATATATATATATATAAATATATATATATATATATATATGTGTGTGTGTGTATTATTCAAGAAAACTCTTGATGATTGGATGGGAAATGGGAAATTCACCCCAGGGATCACTTCTGTGGCTCTGCTCGACAGGGGCACAGAAAAATAATTTTCTTGGGTGGCGAAAGCCAGGGTACATTTTTTGGCTAGGCTTGTATGGGCTCTAGGGCCAATAGCCTAGTACCTACCTATGAACCTATGTATAGATTTGTCCACATAAATGCATCTCCATACATATATACATGTTGGGAAGGAGCTCCTCCATTGCTGTAAGTGGGTCCTCTCTGGCTGGTCCCCCACCAGTAACAGAATGGTCCCTCACCAGCGTAGCAGCCCATTGCCATGCACTCCAAATCTGGTCAGTTGCTCTGTGCCTGACCTGTTCATATGTGTGGCCATGTTTCCCAAAGATGTTCACTCTCTGTGTGAGGTCTTCCCAGAGGGCTGTCCTCTCCCGCTGATGTTGGCGACCCCGTCTGAAGAAGATGTGGTAGTGTTCCAGGATGGCCTCAGTTATGGCTGCTGTCTCCTGGACATTATAGGCAGGAAGCCTCTGCATCACTCCTGAAAGACATAAACAGGGAAAACACATCACAGGACATCAGAGATTATCCATAGTTCTTTACAGAGACAGCTCACTAGTAATGAGTATCAGTACCCACAACATTACTTCAAATAATACTCCAGTATCTAGCAGAATTGTATGGACTTTCTCAGTTTATAACAACAATATCTCCATCTTGGACCTGTGTTTAGGTCTGTGTCCATGAGGATGTCAAACTCTGTCCATATATCATGCAGTCAGAGGCATAGAGATATGGTATATCATTACTTAGTGATGTAATTCGTAATATCATCCCAGTTAGGTATCAGACTGTCAGACATTTTATGTGTAAGAGGCCTTATATATGATGACAAGGCCTGGACATTCTTTGAGAGTGTGTACAGCTGGGAGGTCTTTGTATTTCTGGCTATTGTTGACAGACTGTCAGGATTGTGTAGCAGTGTATTGTGAATATGTTATTTCTTGGGGTGGTAGATGTAAGTGTTATGTTCCCTTTTCTATCTGCCTTTGCATGCGGATCCAGTTTCTGGTGCTCTATCAAGTGATACATCTTTGTAGGGTAAGACTAACATGCCCCATAACACAGTTAGGCATCATATTAGACTGTGTATTGGGCCATTATATGTAGGGGTAGTGCGTGAGTGTCAAACAAGCTGACAGTTTGGTTCACACACTCCTTATACTGTATGCACTTTCACACTGGTGTCTGTTTCTCAGTGCTGTTACATCCCTGGCGTGCCCGGTATATTTGCAATTACATGTGTACCCCCCATCGCACGATTGCTTTTTTGTTGTGTCAGTCTGCCTGTAGTTTGGATATTGCTTATTGACATGGCTAGCAGCTCAGTGTATTTTCCCTAATGTGATGTTATATCCAGATATTTGGCAGATGTGTAGTGTTGCCCGGCCCACATAAGCGTTATGGATGTCTGACACATCAGTGGGGAGATGTGAAGATTTACATGAGTAACTCCTGGGAAGTCACTGGGTTTTGGGCTTGTGTCATTCCACTCAACAGATGTTGGAACAGACAGGAGGGTGTTACTGCATCACATGTGTCAGCTCATCTACACCAGTATGTCAGATATGTCCACAATTTCATGGCCCTCCCCCCTTTGCCGGGCTTGGTTATGCTTTCTTGCACTAAGCTGTTCTGAACATACCTGTCATTGGTCAGAATGTTACAGACTGTCCACGTTTATTGCCCATATTTCTAGTCTGTTGAGCAGTATCATTTTATTCCTTCCTGTAGTGAATCACTGTCATCATGTGGGGATGTCAGTATATGATGACATACATTACAGTGTCACAATTGACATCTTTCTGAACATGTATGCTGACACACACCCTGTCCCTGTAGTGACATTCTGCATTTATACCTGCAAGATGTACATTGTGTCCCTAGTGTTGGTCCATTACCCCCACCACAATATTACAGCCTTTGACCAGATCTCTTGCACTTAGGGCTGGGGAGGTATGATGCTGGGTATAACTGCAGTACATGTTATGCACAGATAAATATATATATATATATATATATATATATATATATATATATATATATATAAAGATATGTGTGTGTGTGTGTGTGTGTGTGTGTGTGTGTAAATGCATAGATAGCTATATCTGTATATGTATGTATATCTATGTATGTATATGTATGTATGTCTATATATATATATATATATATATATTTATATATATATATATATATATATATATATATATATAAGATCGACAGACCATTTGATCGACATTCATTTGGTCGACAGCTCATTTGGTCGACAACCAGTATTCAAGGCAAAAATCTGGGATTTGCCCCCCTCCCTAATGTTGTGCGACCCTGGAGTTGATATATATAGTTAGGGGGTGTGTGGGAGGCGAAGCCCCCCACTCATTTTCGTTTAAAATGTGTAGTTTTTGTTGTATTTTCATGTTTTACATAGAAATAGGTGGGGGCTTTGCCCCCGACACTCCCCCTAACTATATATATCAACTCCAAGGTCGCACAACATTGGGGAGGAGGGCAAATCCCTAAGTGCCTTGAATACTGGTTGTCGACCAAATGAGCTGTCGACCAAATGAATGTCGATCAAATGGTCTGTCGATCTTATGAAGTAGACCCATATACACATATATATATATATATATATATATATATATATATATATATATATATATATATATATATGTGTATATATGTATATAATATATTTACCCTGGGGATCACTGCAGTGGCTCTGCTGGACAGAGACACAGGGAACTAATGGCTCTGCTGGACAGAGGCACAGGCAACTAATCTAAAGGGACGGTGAAAGCCAACACATTCTGGCTAGGCTTATAGATGACCTCGGGCAGATAGCATAATACTTACCTATGAACCTATATATGTATATATTATATTAATATATATTTATCCTTCTGTAAATATATATATATATATATATATATATATATATATATATATATATATACATATATATATATATATTTATATGTGCCTATTGATATAGCATTATATTTCGTTTGATATCTACACATTATATTATTTTATGATATATGTACATATGCTGTATGTGTAATTTCGTATGTGCAGCTACATATTTCTGATGTATACACTTTTCATATGCATCTATCACCATACACATCTATATTTGTATATTCATATATTATAAACATGCTGGTTCCACAGTGTTTGTTCCATAGTATTCTATACCTACATTGAATGATATATTTAAAAAAAATATTCAGTAGTACAGCTCTGATGGACTAATGGTACATTGCTCTGACTGTGGTGTACATTGTCCTGGGGTCAAGACTGGTCAGGGCTGATTATTTTGTTGCTGGGTAGAACAAGGGCTGTTGGATACATAGTGATTAAGGCACTTTTAAGCATTTGTAAGCGGGTTTGCGCTGTGGTAAGCAATGCTAACTTCCAGTTAAATATTCTTACAGACAGCCTGAAAAGTTCTTAATCTAGGTATGCATTGCTTAGCACCACACAAACAGGCTTAATCATGCTTACTACTGCTTAAAAGTGCTTACTCCCACTTACCCCCTTGCTAATTTCTTTAAAAGAAAAGAAAAAAGGGGTGATAGGAAAGTGGTGAAAAAGGGGGCATAAAGAGGTAAATACAATAGGGGAAGTAGCTAGGGATGTGCAGGACAGGTGTAGTGAAGGTCCATAGTTGTCCATTTCTTCTACAGCAACAGCTGTGCATATATACTGAATTTGGAGGTATATTTGGACACTCAAACCCCTGAGAGATGGGTGAGGACAACAGTAATGTGTTGTGAAGCCAGTTAGACCAGATTAAACGTGTCCAGTGGACACGTGCAAAATGGACAGCTATGTATTTGGCAAAATTTTTTTTGGAACAGATTGCCCTTCTGTTTTTTTTAAGGTGAGAGTGGGATGTTGGGGAAGGATAGTAGGTATATTTGGGGAGGTAGGTTGGGTAGGAAGACAGACAAGGCAGACAAGACAGCATACAGGGGTGGTATATGACACATGTGGTGGGTAAACACCTTGGACGGGGAGGGGTGTTTGGAAATCGGAAGCCCATGTGCCCACAAATGGAAACAGTGGGACTGAGGTCTCCACCCATGGGCCATCACCTACTGCACCTTCACGGCCCCAAAGGTGGCTGTGCTGGGGGCTGAGCAGAAGGGGCAGGGTGACCCTCTAATTCCGCCATGCAACCATCAAGCTGGCAAAGCAGATCTCCAAACTCATTTCGGAGATTGCTAAGCACCAAACCCTGGACCTGGCTTCAGGTGACAGGATCCTATCTGCATCCACTCCCGGGGGGATGAGCCCCATCCACTGAGGGGGTTCCACTCATAGGTGGTGCAGGACCACCGGACAAGGAGGTCCCGGGGTGGGTCCCAGGCATGCTGGGGCCCGGTGCTACAGCCAGGTCAGGTGGGAGAGGTGGGTCCGCTGGGACCGGCCTTCCCAAATGTTTTATGGTGTTACAGTTTTAGAACATATGTGGATTAGTAATAGTCAACACAATCCAGGATTAGTTATAACAGCATGCATAGATATTCCCATTAACCCAAAACAACAGATTTGGAACACATGCATATATAGAACTACAGTGGCAATTACAACAGCATGCAGGTTACATTGATAGCAACAGGCCACCAATGATAGTATTGCAACATGGAACATTAATAGAAACACATTTCAATATTTGTTGAACAATAGGACATATGTCCCAAAAGTAGATTTGGTGTAAACATATCCATTGATTTGTGTGTTTAGATTATTGCTGAAGATATAGTGGGGGGGTGTCAGTTAACAACTTGTATATCCTTGCAGTACTTACAACTTTAATCATAATTGCTCTAATCATTACTCTACAGGTATTATTACAATACCATATGGCCTTGGTTTGGGCAGTGGTATGTTTGAACACAGTGTATACTTCAGTTGTCTTATAGCTAAATTCTACTTCTCTTACCTGGTAGACCTGTGGAGGTAATGTTTGTTAACACTACCTGACTGTTTCTACACATAATTCCCAGATTCCTAGTTAAAATTATGCACACACCTCTCAATCTCTTAATGTACAACATGTGGACAAAGCTTGACAACACGGGGGTACAAATAGGGACATAGTTTGAATATTGCTCTTATAAACTTTTAGACAGTTGCTCGAGTAACAGGATTTGTTATAATATACATTTTCAGAAGGATTTGAAGTCTGACAGGTCAAAAATATGAGCCAAATATCTGGACATTGTGAGAAAATCTGTACAGTTGAGAGGTATGATTATGCATACAGCTTACTACCACTCCCTGAATTTGAACCATGGCTGTGTCTGCTAAAAGTACAACAATTTCTGTTTAATCAGAGTGAGCTATTTAGAAACCACTATCTGCTCCTTCAGCGTTTTCTGCCTAAGTCTCTCTTGGTTGTACAATCTGAATTTGTAATTGCAACAGTCTTATACAGACATTCCTAGACATTTTTTTATGTAGTACAGTGTGAGAAACAGTGGTTGACACAACAGTACTATTCTGATATCAGATCTTGGTGAATGCCACATGTTAGGCCATACAATACCAGAGTAAACACAGCCAATCCAGGATTTAAAACGTTATTGCCAGGCAGTTACAGTTTTCTTATCTGAAAGACCTGTGGGGTGAATGTTTGTTAACATTACCTGACTATTTCTACAAATATTCCCAGATTCCTAGTTAAAATTATGCACATACCTCTCAATCTCTCAATGCACAAATTCTGGACAAAGTTTGACAACATAGGTTCATAGGTAGGTACTAGGCTATTGGCCCAAGGACCTATATAAGCCTACCCAAAAAGGTACCTTGGCTTTCGCCACCCAAGAAAATTATTTTCCTGTGCCCCTGTTGAGCAGAGTCACAGAAGTGATCCCTGGGGTGAATTTCCTATCTTCCATCCAGTCATCAAGATTTTTCTTGGAGTGCTAATGAGGAGCTTTGTTTAATATAGATGGGCAGTTTCTTCCAGTGTATGGGAATTCTCTGGGACAGGAATTTATCCCTCCAGCATGTTTTCTTTATTGTGGTGACAAGGTTTAGGTCCCTAGAGCATGTAGCTTGGAGGGACTGGGATTTCTTTAAGTGGAGCATGTCCAAACAGCTCTGGGTTTGACATAGCTTTGTATGTTAGGCAGAGATCGCCTCCGAGTAGGAGATATGCGATGTAGTAAAGCTGGGGTTCTTTGAGATGGTCTGAGTAGGGCATCTGTTTGAGGCCAGTAATTCTCTTTGTGAGGTATTTCTGCGGCCTTTCCATTTGTTGTAGATGTATTGTGAGGTATGTATCAAAGGGGCACTGTATTCTATAATGGGTCTAATGAGTGATGAGTAGAGGGGAACAATGACCTCTTTTTTCCTGGATGGGAAACCTTTTGTGATGAAATGTGCCACATAGAAGGATTTCCTGCCTACTGTGGTGATGTGATTATCAAAGGAGAGACTACTGTCCACCTGTGTCCCAAGGTCTCTTATCACACTTTTGGTGTTAAGTAGACTATCACGTATGTGGTGGTTCATGGGTGCAGAGTTTTTACCAAAAGGGATGACAATACACTTTTTGGCATTGAGCTTGAGGCCATGGCTTTGACACCAGGCATCTGTCTCAGTGAGGCCCTTTTGTAGGATGTCCACATCGTTAGGAGTTTCGATTATGGTTCCTAGTTTGCAGTCATCTGCGAACTTCATTAGCCAAAGACCTTCTGTGTTAGTCTGTACTTCAGAAAAGTAGATACCAAACAGGAGAGGACCCATGACTGAACCCTGTGGTACTCCACTTGTCACTGGTCTGAAGTCGGATTTGGAGTCTGCTACTTTCACAGTGTAGGTTCTGTCAGTGAGCCAGTTGGCAACCCATCTTGTGACATAGGGATTTATACCTAGTTTAGTGAGTTTATCTATAATTCCAGAGTGGGGGATGGTATCAAAAGCCTTTCCAAGCTCTAGATAGCCTTGTGAACCACCTTACCCTCATCTACGGCTTTGGTGAACACTTCAAAGAAGTCTGTCAGGTTTTGGAGATATGATCTGCCTTTTACAAAACTGAACTGGGTGGGGTCCAGAGTTTGGAGATTACCAATGTCATTGTTTATAAGTTCCATGATGATATCTTCCATAGCCTTGCAGACCAGGCTCATCAGGCTAATGGTGGCTCCCCTTTGTGAAGTGGAATAACCATCACTGTGCGCCATTTAGTGGGCACAAAGCCTGAGGTAAGGCTATGATTGAACATGGTACTTAAGTGGGGTGCCAGTTCATTCTGTAGTTCATGTAGAACACAGCCTGGGATGTTGTCAGGTCCCATGGATGCTGTGTTTTTGGCTTTGGAGTGTGTGTTTATTACCTGTGTAGCCGGGATTACAGGAACTTTGCATTCTTCCGGTATAGAGATGGGCCCTGCAGGGGATGAGAGGGGGGGGGGGGTAAGGTTAGCACTGAACCTATCTGACAGGATGCTGGCAATATCAGTTGGTTCTGTATATTTAGCGCCATTGCGCTGTAACTCAGAGCAGATCTGAGTGCTGCCAGTGAGATTCTTGACATAGCTATAGAATGCTTTGTGGTTGTCTTTAGAATCAGCAGTGATTTTGTTTTCATAACTAGCTTTGGAGGATTTTATGAGGGATCTCAGCTTCTTACTGAGGCTGACCAGGGAGTTTCTCCAATCATGGAATTTTACTCTTTTTTGCAACAGTTTCTTTCTTCTGTTGTAGAGTTTGTTTATGGTAAAAGACCACCAGATTGGCTTCCTTTTTTGGAGGATAGCATCCTGGTTCTGTTAGGGACTGTACGATCCATGCACTTGTGCAAGTGCTTATAAAGTGCATTTCTGTAGGATTCAGCAGTCCTCCTCTATTGTCCATCTGCATGGGTGTCTTGAAGTTTGCCACTTCTGTCTTAGGTGTGACTTTGGTTTTGGAGAAATTTTTTACGGTGGTTTCCCTAATGGGGGATGGGGGCTGGATGTGGATGTCTAGGGTGATTAGCTTGTGGTCGGATATGACCAACGAGGAATTGACCTCTGGTGTGAAACACCGGTTGCCCATGTTGGTAACGAACAGGTCTAAGATATTGTTGCTGCTGGTGATGGTGTGGATAAGTTGATCCAAGGCATTGGAATTTATAAATTCCTGAAAATGTTGAGCAAAAGAGTTGGTACGTGAGTAGTTTTCCCAGTTAATGGGGGGGTAGTTGAAATTGCCCATTATTAGAGTATTAGGTTGTACCTAATATTTTCCAGTGTATCAAGAAATGAGGAGTGGGAACCTGGGGAATGGTGGGGGATCTGTAGCAAGCTACAATTTGGATTGTGGTCTTGCCCAGAGTTAGTTGCACTTGTATAATCTTGGATGCATTATGCTGAGCAACTAGCCTGGAGGTGTGGGTATCCTTAATGAATATGGATACGCCTCCACCTTTAGTGTTTTGGTCTGGGTTAGGTGGCCAAAAGGTGTGGTATAAATTATAGCCTGGTAATGCAGGGATGCTCTCTGGAGCCCTGAGCCAGGTCTCTGTCACTGCACAGATGTCGATGTTCTCCATTTTAAGGAGTGCCTCGAGTGAGTGCATTTTGCGGTTTAGACTTCTAGCATTGAGTAGCATTACCCTCAGATTTTGCTTGCTTGTACATAGGTTCATAGGTTCATAGGTTCATACTAGGCTATCTGCCCTAGGGCATTTACAAGCCTAGCCCATAGTTTTGTGGCTTACGCCACCCCTTTAGTATGGGGAACTATACCCATTATTTTGCTGTGCCTCTGTCGAGCAGTGACACTGAGGTAATCCCTGGGGTATATCTGCGATCTCCCATCCATTGGTCAAGATTTCTCTTGAACAAGGCCAGCGAGGTGCTCTGCCTCACATATACCGGGATTTTATTCCACAGCATAGGGAGTCTTTGGGTGATGAATCTATCCCTCCAGCACGTCCTATTAATAGCCGTGTCGAGGTTTAAGTCTCCCGCCCTTGTGGCTCTGACGGATCTAGATTTTTGAGGTGAAGCATATTCATCAAATCTGGGTTTGACATGGCCTTGTATGTTAGGCAAAGGTCACCTCTGAGCAAGCGTAAGCGACTGAATAGAGCTGGAGTTCTTTCAGTCGGGCAGCATAGGACAGATGTTTGAGACCCTTTATCCTTTTGGTGAGGAACTTTGTGGCCTCTCCAGCTGCTGCAAGTGTCGGGTCAGATACATTCCGAATGGGGCATTGTACTCAATCATTGGTCTGATGAGTGATGAGTATAGGGAGACTATGACCTCCCTTGATCTAGATGAGAATCCCTTCATGATAAGGTGGGCAATGTAGAAGGTCTTCCTAACTACTTTAGCTACATAGGTGTCGAATGACAGACTACTATCAACCTGGGTCCCCAGGTCCCTGGTAACTTCTTCTGTGCTCAGTGGATTGCCACCTATTTGGTAGCTAGGGGTAACCTTGTTTTTCCCAAAGGGTATGACTATGCATTTTTTGGCATTTAACTTTAGGCCATGGCTCTGGCACCAGTTATCCGTTTCTGTGAGACCCTTCTGAAGGATATCTGTGTCAGATGTGTTTTCTACTATGGCCCAGTTTGCAGTCATCTGCAAACTTTGTCAGCCATAACCCTCCTGTGTTTGCTTGTACTTGGAAAAGTAGATGCCAAACAAGAGTGGGCCCAGGACTGAGCCCTGTGGTACACCACTTGTGACAGGCTTTGAGTCTGACATGGCGCCAGCAACTCTGACCCTGTGGGTTCTGTCACTCAGTCAGTTTGCAACCCATCTTGTGATGTATGGGTTAACATTTAAGCTGATGAGTTTTTCAATGATACCCAAGTGGGGTATTGTATCGAAGGCCTTCGCCAGATCGAGGTAGGCTGTATGGACTGCCTTTCCTCATCAATGGCTTTGGTGACTGTTTCGAAAAAGTCAACCAAGTTTAGAAGGCATGATCTGCCTTTGACAAAGCCAAACTGGGATGGATCCAAAGTCTGCAAATTCCCTATGTCTTTATTTATGAGGTCCATTATGATCCTCTCCATGGCTTTGCAGATAAGGCTTGTCAAGCTAATGGGCCGGTAATTTCCAGGGTCGGTGGAGGCACCGCCTTTGTGAAGTGGGACCACAGTTGCAGTGCGCCACTCCTGGAGTGCGTATCCAGAGGTAAGACTATGATTAAACAGCTGTCCTAGCTGTGGGTTTAATTCCTCGTTGAGTTCGTGGAGCACACAGCCGGGGACACCATCAGGTCCCATGGATGCTGTGTTTTTTGCTTTGGAGAGAGCAGTTCTCACTTGGGCGTTGGAGATGTTTGGGGGGCTGCAATCGCTTGGTATAGATATCTCTCCTTTTGGGGGGGAGAGGGGGGGAGAAGTTTGCACTGAACCCATGTTACAGTGGTGAATTTGTCATTTGAACCTTGCCTAAAAAAGCCACTATAGGGGTGGCAAGAGCCTTAGCCAGTATCTGGAATCCCAAGGGAGACAGGTGCAGGCCATCTCTGGCAAAGCTTCATGGTCTGTCGATCATGTCATCCCAGGCAGACAGATACTGGATCCCCTTAGAATGACACCAGAAGCTTAGCCAATTGTTAAAGTCAATCATTTTGTCCTTGTACTGTGGTATCATTCTGGGTGATGGCACGATGCTACTCAGGGCTAGGGTCATACCTGCTTGGGCTACAAGATTGGACAGCTCCTCCATGTCTGTTTTCATGTAGTCCAGGGAGGTACGTCTCAGGCCATTCACACCAACATGGACAGAGTCATATTTGTACCTGTTGTGGAGTGACCTGAGTGCGTGCGTTATGTGGCTGATCCTGGCACCCAACAGGCAGCTGACATTAAAATTCTCCTTTTTTACCCTGGTCAGTGGAACATCAGTGTGCCTGACTATAGAGTCACCTATGACTAGAGTGTTTGGTACGTTGCTATGCCTTATGGGCTGTGGTTGAGTGACACACTGAGTTTGTAGGCTATGTATCATTTGGGTTGTGTTGTGGTGTGGAGGTTGCTTGCGTTTCTGATTTGGAGGTCCCTGTTGCTTTGGCAGATTTTTATTGAGAGCCTCCGTGAATGTAGGTGTGTGTTTTGTGTTTCTATGTGTGTCTTTTGGTGGTGTAGGTTTTGAGGGACTATGTGATGAATGTGGTGTGGTGCAAGTGTTTACCTTCTCCTCTTGACTGCCTATTCCAGTGTTGGGTGAAGAGAGCTTTACTTCCAGTTTGGCTATATAAGTACATCTCCCACAGGTTGTAGTGTTGGGTTGTAGGAGGAGAGGGTTGTCTGTGTACATGAGGCACTCACTCAAGGCACTCCTTAAAATGGAGAACATCGACATCTGTGCAGTGACAGACCTGGTCAGGGCTGCAGAGAGCATCCCTGCATTACCAGGCTATAATTCATACCACACCTTTCGGCCACCTAACCTGGACCAAAGGAGGAGAGGGTTGTCTGTGTACATGAGGCAATTGCTGCATTGCCCCAAGAAACTCAGATTCATCAGTTAGACAAGAGAAAACACTGGGAGCTGACCCTTAGACATGCCTGGATAGCTGCTTATTTATTAAGTACTAAAAACTGTTTTCCTTTAGACAAGTGAGGAAAGTTAAGTGCTGCAGTAATTTGTAGCTTATTTAGTGCTTACAATGAGTTCTGAACAAGTGCTGAGTTCAAAGAAACAGATTTGAGTACTAAAACTAAAAAACAGGCTAGTTCTAAGGGAAAATGTGTAGAGCAGACTTTATGGCCTCCGGGAATAGTTTAACCCTAGATAAGTGTTTGTTTTTTTTTTTTTTAATAATCTACCTAGTGCTTACCATTCCCACTGATAAGCTAGAAGGTTTCCTCCAACACAGAAAGGTTTGTGGGCTCAGAAACTTACAAACAGTCCTAGATGTAGCAAATCTGTATCTGGACTAGACTAGTTACAAGAAAGGCAGGAAACAAGCTTAGAATTTTATTTGTAAGGTGGAAAGGGAGAAAGCAGGAACATAAGATAACTCAAGGTTAAGAAACTAAATGGGTTGGCCTTCTCAAATGTTCTCCCTGTATTAGGTAGAATGAGTTAATGACACTAGACTGGGAGGAGTGTCCCAGATCAAATTTACAGTAGGGGTGGGCAACTGCAAAGCCACCAAGTATAAGAACAGAATACCAATAGGGAGAGAGGGTGGGAAACAAAAATCAGAACAAACCCAAACAGATTCTTAACAAATGTAGAACATTTCCAGTTAATTCCTTACACACAGTGAAACTAGCTATAAATGTATGCAGCAGACAATAAAAGTGCTATAAATAACTCTTAAAAATAAGCAAAAAACAGGATACTTAATGTTATATATATCACAGATCAATTTGCTCAGTGCCCTTTTTCCGATTAGCTCAGTGTGAAATGGCAGAAACACTCACAAGTTAACTTCTTAAGTAACAGAAAGTTGAAAACTGAAACAACTGTAAAAAAAAGCTCAAAAGAACCAATGAGGTGCTTACTCCAAGCTGTAGTCCAGGTAACCCCAATCAGCCAATGACCATAAACACTTCCCTCTCACTGAAATGGGGGTGCAAATATGGACATATTTTGAATATTGCTCTTATAAACTTAGAGAGTTGCTAGAGTAACAGGATTTTTTTTAATATACATTTTCCGAAGGATTTGAAGTCTGACACTCAAATGTATATCATTATTTGGTGACTACAATCCTGAGATCTTCCCAGTGATTTGTCAGGTAAAAAGAGGAACAGGCCAGAAATATGAGCCAAATATCTGGACATTCTGGGAAAATCTGTACAATTGAGAGGTATGATTATGCATACAGCTTACAACCACTCCCAGGATTCGAACCATGACTGTGGGTGCTAAAAATATAACAATTAGTGTTTCATCAGAGTGAGCCATTTAGGAAGTGCTGTCTGTTTCTTCAGTGTTTTCAAATCTCTCTTGGTTATACAGTCTGACCTTGCACTTACAACAGTCTTATACAGACATTCCTAGACATATCTTTTATGTAGCACAGTGTGTGTAACAGTGGTTAATACAACATTACTATTCAGAGAATGCAACACAAAATGCCATACAATACCAGAGTAAACACAACCAGTCCAGGATCTACAACTTTATTGCCAGGCAGTTAAGCTTTTATTTAAATATCACCCATATGAGACTATTACTGTCATTTTGTCTGGTTTATTCAGTACAACCCATACACATTTTTATACTGCCAGGTGACTTTCTTCTACTTTATATTTATGTGGTATGACTACTGCAAGCAGGATTGTTACTCACTAGCCTCACGAAGTAGCCTTTGCAATCTACTTCCTGATTCACAGCACGCTCCGCTGCAGCTGTAAAGGGAATAGAGAAATATTTAGGCATACCTATCCATCACATACACAGGTTGGACTTTGGTAAACAGTTATTTATACGAATACTTACACACTGCTGGGACATCACCCCTCTGTCTTACTTCTTGGACCCACTCATCCAAGAGCTCCCTCTTTCTCTGTTTCAAGTCGGCGTAGTGGTGCCAGACCTGCTCACCAGTCCAAGGGATACCAGTGGCACTGGTGAGATCATGGGCGAGACGGTCCCAGGCTTTCGCTTTATATTGAGTGCCCTGGTATTGGCCCTGCAGCAGTCTCTCGTCATGGTTTTTTTACCAGGAGTCCTACCATGACCTTGGACTGCTGTATGCCCCAGCGCTGCATCCAGAAACACATGCCCTCACCAACACCTTCCATACTGCCTACAGTGGGAAGCTGCAACTAGTTATGAGCTGTATTCCTGCATGCGGGGTTTAAATACAGCCAATTTCTTGCCCTTTGCCGTGATTGGACAGTTTTGAATATGCTGAGCTAAGCTACGGGCAAACCTGCTTAGCTAAGGTTGGCAGTGCTTAAAGGGGCAGGTTCAGCACTGCTTACAAATGGGCAAATCCACTTAGCTGGGCTACTCATTGCTTAGCAGTCATATTTATACAATGCTTACACCCGGTAAGGAGAGCTGTGCAATGCTTAGCTTTCCTTATTTTTTATTTTATAGACTATCTGCTGTATGGCATTGATTCATCATTCATTGCATATTATACATTTGTTTACTGTCCCTGATATCCCCCAATGTGCTTTCATTACATTTATTCATGTGTGACTATACTGTATGGGGCACTTGTGTTCATATGGAGGTTTCACAACTTTATTAAACTGAATCTCACATCCGGACCTACTACAGTACTTTGGTTAACAAATATATGTTATTTAGTAGGTAATTCTAAAAAAAAATGTTTATGTATTGTTTTCACATGTAAAATGCAAATTGGTTACAGTGGGGATCGAACTGGGAATGGTTGTTTGCAAAGTGTACACTCTAACCACTACACTATTGCAGTACTGCTTAAATTAGATGTCTCTTGCTATTTAACTTCTTGTGCTGTTTAAGCTGGTCTAAGCATAACTAAGCAATGGCCACACCCATGCAGCTATGCTTAAACTTTATTGCATGTATAAAATAAAGTTTATTTGTTGTGATTTATTATTTGTACCCTTCAGAATATCCCTGCTAATGCTGACCCTGTTATTCTATCAACTTTCTGCTTTGTGGGACAATTGTCCCTTATAGCTTTGTCCACATTCCGTACTCTGACCTCTATCTCCTCTGATCTCTATTGTGTGCACTATGTGCTTATGCTACATCTATTGTTCTTTCAACTTTTGCCTTGGTATGGCTTTGACAGATTTCTTACCCTGACGGCTTGGGGATATTATGAGCATTCTTGCTCATTTTAAATTGCCGAATGGCAATTCCGGTGTGCAGGGGGCATGTGTATTGAGAGAGCACTGCTCTCAGACACAACACTTGCACTCGTACACAGATAGATGTCCGTTTAACGGCACAGCAGCGTGCCTTCCTGAATATGCATGGTGCACTGCTGTGCTGTACGGGAACGGTCTCTTCCATGCAGGAATAAGTTATTTCTGCATGGAAGTTTGCTGAATCCTGGGGAATATTCTGTTTTATCATTACAATACTTCACACTTCTGTCAGGGGCATTTTCTTTCTGTGAAAAAGTTTTAAACTCCCCATGCTATGATAGAAGTCAGTTTCACTTTTATGTACAGCTTTTTCCTTTTCTTCAACTCAGCACTATCTGTGTCCATGACAGATATTTCATGCATTATTGACTGACAGTAGAAGCGCTGATCATAAAGTGATGGTCTGTCATGGAAAATCGGACATTCAAAAGTGCTGTAGCACTTTAATATAATTTCTGCAGGGGAGCTTTGCTTTCTTACAGCCTTCACACCTGCTGTTTAGCTGCATGTACTAACTGTGATTGCTGTATATCAGAGTAAGGGCTGACCTCCAAGATCCCACAATCTCAATCTCAGTATAAAGCCAACATGTATA
>NC_056733.1:969431492-969448992 GCF_019279795.1 Protopterus annectens | reverse complement strand
AATTAGTGCAGTATCCATGAGACCAATGCCTGATAAATACCCACTTTACCCCCTGATGACTACTGGTAGGTCTCCACAGGAAGCATGGTTAATGCTACACATACTTTGCTGTCCTAAAGGATGAGTATTCCATGGGATTCCATGTGAGTGCAGCACATGTCTACATGTTCCCATGAAGGTTCTTAAGCCACATGGGATTCCATGTGAATACAACACATCTATATGTTCCTGTATAGGTTCTCAGGCCACATGGGATTCCATGTGAGCACAGCATATGTCTACAAGTTCTCGTATAGGTTCTCAGGCCACATAGGATTCCATGTGAGTACAACACATGTCTACAAGTTCCCATGTAGGTTCTCAGGCCACATAGGATTCCATGTGAGTACAACACATGTCTACAAGTTCCCATGTAGGTTCTCAGGCCACATGGGTTTTCATGGGAGTACAACATATGTCTATATGTTCCTGTATAGGTTCTCAGGCCACATGGGATTTCATGTGAGTACAGCACGTCTACACATTCCGTTGAAGGTTCTCAGGCCACATGGGATTTCATGTGAGTACAGCACATGTCTACACATTCCCATGAAGGTTCTCAAGCCACATGGGATTCCATGTGAGTACAACACATCTATAAGTTTTGGAACACTTCTGCCCAACACACAGACCACAGCCACAAACCAAGTGAAATGATTTATTGAATAGGAATAAATCGTTTCACTTGGTTTGTGGCTGTGGTCTGTGTGCTGGCAGAAGAGTTCCTGAGTCACATCTACAAGTTGCCTTATAGGTTCTCAGGCCACATGGGATTCCGTGTGAGTACAACAGATGTCTACAAGTTCCCATCTAGGTTCTAAGGCCACATGATAGTATTCAACATTGTCCCGGTTGTGAAGGAGATAGTAGATCAGGCATGTTCAGAATGCCCTGCAGAACAGAGGATGATGAGATGATGATGTGCACTGTGGAGGTCACTGGCTGTGAGAGTAGACCCTAATAAATACAGTTTAGCTAGTGCAAATGATACTCCTAGCATCTTAACATGGTCTGTCTCTTTGTTCTCCAAGAAACAGTGGTGTATAGGCTGTCTGTCCAAAGCATCTTGTCACGCTATTTGTATATTTATACATAGGACATCTGAATAAATCTTAAATACAATAAATAGACAAAAGCACTAATATGAATTTAGTGTTTAAAAGTTATTTTATGGGTGTAGGTTTATAGTAAAATGCTAGGATATCAGTTTAACTCATTGACTCCAGTGGAGCTCAGGAAGTTTGTAATGTACCTTCCAATGGGTGGAGCCTAAGCCTTTTGACAGAATCAAATTATGTCCTCACATTTCAAACAAATGTTCATATATTTGGGATTATAGTAAATGGCAAGCCCTTCTGCACAAACTACTCTTTAGGTTCAAGGTCTTTAACTGAATTTTATAAGTTGCAGTAAAAACAGTAACTATTATGTTTATAATATTTTGTAAACAACTTACAATATCTCAGCAACCTCTCAAGTTACACACATACTGTCAGCAGCATTTTATTCTTCTAGCTGAGAGCTTTCATATGAGGCTAGGAATTCTTTCTGTCTTACTTCTGGTTGTTGAAATATTTATAAAAATGTGAAAATTATATCTATATAAATTAATATCATAAAAACAACAGTTACTATCTCTCTACCTGCATTAGACAGAAGTCAGATATTAATGCAGCTGAGTTTGCCATTATGTAAGCTTTACGATTAAATCTTTTAAAACCTTGTATATAGCATGGTTTTGAAACTATTAATGTAAATATGAACAAACAATATTTGACACCTACAGGCGTCAGTAAGAGTTAACTGCAGATGCACCTGGAGGTGTCACTCAGATGTAATGAGTTAAAGGCTATCACAAGCTTAGTCAACAATCAGAGGTGAGGTTCAAAGCTTGTACTTTATGTTGCTGAGGTAATGACTGGAACCATTATGCCAAAGCTACCCCCTTTTCTAATTGTTTTCTGCTTTTCTTTAACTCCTTTACAGTGTTTGAACTCAAAAGACTTGTTTTTCACAGGATGTCACTATGTTTCAGTAATTGTTTAATGGTTTACTAGAGCTACTTTCAGATTAATATTATTTCATTTACGTTTACTATTAATCATTTTAAGGTTACCTTATTGATAATATAAACAAACATTTTTCCCATTTCTGAAATTCTTATAACAAGAGCTATTATTTCCGACTGAAATCTGTGCATCTTTTGAAACTAATTCCACTTCGCTCATATTTTATTTGTTTGCATGGCAGAATTATTAAGTTGTAACAGGGTAATTATTTTCTTTTTTATGAATTTTAGAACTTGTCCTGTCTAGCTCTGTCAGTATATTTTCCAGGGCATGTTGCACACAAAAGTCTCTAAATGTTTATAGCAGAGTCTTTCAGCGTTGTTCTATGCATTTCAACAAATATTATCTTCCTTCAAACCAGGCATGGGCAAACTACGGCCCGGGGGCCACATGCGGCCCGTTAAACATTTTGATTCGGCCCGCCACCTCCCAACCGTCCCGAATTACTCGGATTTTTCCAAGTTTTGGGGTCCCAATAATGGGGTGCCACGATTCCCAAGTGGCACCCCTTCATTTCCGATTTTTCGTCTTTTTTTTAGACTTTTTCATTTTTCGTGGTTTTGGAGCTGACGTCATCATGTGCGCGATGACGTCAGCTCCGTCAGCCTGTCAGAATTAAGATCAAGGGACATGCGGGACCGCGTCTGTTTGAATAATGGGAATGCCCGCCATTTTGGATTTAAGCTCAACGGACTTTTACACCATAAAACTGCAGAGTTTTCCAGGCAGAATGGGAGTTGCTGCACAGCTTGCTTTGAAGTTTTCTTTAAGGTAACAAATGTGTGTGTGTGTGTGTGTGTGTGTGTGTGTGTGTGTGTGTGTGTGTGTGTGTGTGTGTGTATGCGATCGGAGAGAGAAAGTGAGTGAATGCAGGTTTGAAAGGTGAAGAGTGTGTGTGTGTGTGTGTGTGTGTGTGTGTGTGTGTGTGTGTGTGTGTGTGTGAGCGATCGGAGAGAAAAAGTGAGTGAATGCAGATTTGAAAGGTGAAGAGTGTGTGTGTGTGAGCGATCTGCTTCATTATCTATTCTCTTGCCTTATCCTTCAAAAAAAAGAAATGATCTGACTGCTTAAAATAAGTAAAATGTGCATTCTCTCCACATCACTAGGCACTCTATTGAATATTTGTACTTTTAGTGTGTTCCCAACAGTTGGGTTGTCACACTGAACTGCACTATAGTTTGGTTGCTTTGCTTGCTTAATATTCATCACAGACTCAGCCTCCCATTCTTTATCAGCCCCTTCCCACAAGAAATGTTTTTCTTTCAACTTTGGACATTTCCTTCCTGCTCATGTTGGTTCTTTAAAGTATACTACTGTAGTTTTCCTTTCATTTGTACAACTGCATTGTACTCCAGTCCAGATGCAAATGTACATTAAATGCACAGACCCCAAATCTGTCCCCTGACAGCTATAGTTATACAGCATGTTTATGAAAAGTTCTCCAGGCATGTCTAGTGTAATGCAGTTCAAATAAAGTGAAATATGCTGTACATTTATGAGATTTAAATTTTTTTTATTTTTTATTTATGTGGTTATGGATTACTTTTCTGTCACAGCAATGGAACAGCATATGATGAGAAATCAAGTCCTATTTATTAAAGTGAATGTCAGGGATTTCTGTAGTGAGATTGAAGAAGAGGGAGGAAGCAAATACCTTAATTTGAATTATTGCATTTTATATAACCCATTAAACAATCAAGATGGTCATTTATTTGATTTTCAGTGTTTAAAGACTCATTTCGAAGTCAGAGATTTTATTGTAATGCTTTTCTTCATTTCATTGGAAATTAAAGCACATGTTTTCTCCATATCCCAAGATGTGTATTTTTCCCCCAATGAGGTGATGTTTTCAAAGCATGCCATCTATCTGCTCCTGTTCTGGCCCCTTTGTCAAATGTTAGAACTCAATGTGGCCCACGAATCAAAAAGTTTGCCCACCCCTGCTTCAAACAGACATTGCAAGTAACAAGTGCGCTGCCTCTGTTCCAGGCTGTGATAACATCGTATTGCTGTTCTCATTTTTAATGCTCCTGATCTCTTAATATTATTGTTATTGCAATTACTTATGTATTCTTCTTCGTCAGATCTGTCCACTAATGCTTGTACTTGTTTCCTCTGCTTTTGGAAAAAGAGTTATTGACAAATCCCAGTAACTTCAAGGGATGCCCAGATCTGTAATCTAACCATTAAGCTGTTGTATTTATTCAAAGGTGCTGTTTTTTTATCTTACCTGTTCATGTAGTCAGTATGCCCACACCCTCAGAATGGTGTCAGTTGGGGTATTTACCAAGATCTTGCCTATAGTATCAATGCATTCCGTGTAAATAAAATATCTTCAGAGGTGAAGATGGTGATTTATGCTTTTAGTACTAGTGACTATGAGATTGTTGTTACATCTAATAAATCACCAGCACTGTCAAGCATGTCAGTAGAATCCAGCATTAATTTCAACAAAAAATGATAATTTTTATTATAAACCATCTGGCATGTTAGTAGTCTTAGTAGATCAACAGCTATCACAACTGTTTTTAGTGCAGAAGGCTATGGGTTCTATTCTAATGCTGAGTAGTTTGTATTAATTTTCCACTTCTGACACTGCAGCACAGTATGGGGGGGGGGTGCTTCAATCATGAGGGTGCCATCCTTTGGATGAGATGTTAAACCCAGGCCCATGTACCTGAGTTGGTGTTAGCTTTGTTGGATGTAAAAAATCCCATTAAACTCTTTGAAAAGAAAAGGTGAAGTCCTCCAGTGTCCTCGCCAAATTTCCCAAGGCATTATGAATACCGCCTTGTGTGTCTTGACTGAAAAAAAGTTAATTTGCGTAGTGGGACTAACCCAGTCAACAAAGTGCAAATAAATAAATAAATGTAAAATGATGTTAACACTTCAGGGGTTCACATCCAGGTGACTAACATTCAGAATTTTTAATTGATTATCATAAGGGCTACTTCTTATAAGGGCTGCACCATCCACTATTTACATTAAAAGAATCAGAGAATCAAACCTTGTACTTTGTGTCATTATCATAGCCCACTTAAGGGAACAGGGAACCCCATTATCACTGAGGGCTCCAACTACAGCATGTTATCTTGTTTTGGTATTTTGTTACATGTTTCTTAAACCAACAAAGCTAGTACTTAACAAACCAGGTCGGTAATAATAAATCATAGGATGAAGATTCCTAAGTATTGGCTCCATTTCTTCTCTTTAAAATTTTACTTATTTATTTACTTGGGTAGTCTGACTGGGTCAGCAAAAGCAAACCCCTTTCAGCAGAGGCCTAAGGAGAAATGTTCTGTACATCAGGAAAAAAGTTACAATTATTTTCCTAGTTGAATAACATAGTAAGCTTATTAGCAAATAGTATTAAAAGCAACAGCTAATCTTACAAATTTATAACTGCATCGATAATTTATCACAATTGCATATAAAATGGAAATTCACAGTAGACCAATTTAAGAACAAATCAGTCCAAATATGCCTTTGTTGAAGTGATAGCATTTTGTCAAGTAACAGGCTTAATAATTTCATTAAATGTTCTACCACTTCAAAGTGCACCAACTGGTCTTCCTCATCGCTGTCTAAGAACAACCAATACGCATCCAGTGATAGTTATCTTTGCCAATTAGATTTCTTCCAACCAGTCCTGAGAGCAACCAATAGGCATCCATTGCCAGCTAAAAAAAAGAGTGGAGCATAAACTAAAACACTTTATTGCATCGAAAAATAAATAAATAGTAATCCAAGTGGCACAACTAAGCCCTTTCGTATTGTGTCAAGTACCAAGACTTTATCAAAGTTAACTTTTACAACTTTAAAGTGTTTAAATAAATTTAAATGTCCTTGATCTACCAATAACAAGAGCTGAATAATTAGCTTAAGTAAAAAATTAAAATATGTAGCTACCCATGAGTAAACAGCTTACCCTTACCTTAACATGCATCATTAAAACCACTTTAAATACATCTGAAATACACTTAGAGGGTATTTAAATATATTACTAAGTATATTGCTGAATATATTAAATACATTTAAATAAAAAAAATAAAAGGTATTAAAAATGTAAAAAGTATTAAAAGAAGTTGAAAATATGCACAATGCAGGAACTGGAGTACAGAACAGACCTAAGAACATACAGTATTACAATTAGTGTGTAAAATATAAAATTAAATATTCATAAAATCTGTGCTCTCTTTTTCAACAAACAAGATAAATAAATTGTTTCATTTATTCCAGGAAAGACTGAGGTATTAAGCTTCACTTGCCAAGTAATTTTTTTATATTCTAATAACAAGTCTAAATCACCTCTCAGTGGTTCCATAATAACTCAGTCATTGATAAAAATACAAATTTCTTAAAATTATTACAACTAGTGGTGTGTCTATACAAAGCATTAGCAATCTTATATTTTTTATGTCATAAAGGTGTTCATGGACCCTGTCTTTTAACTTCCTTTGGTCTTCCCTACATAGAAATTATTGCAGGTAATGCAGTGAAGTAAGTAAACTACGTTGGACGGCTTACAATTGCATTTGCCTGATTAAGGTATTGTTAAGTGTTTTCGTTTACGGACTGCTCTTTTGCTGTTTTTTATTGTAAGTTTTGAGTTTGTGATTATCCATTGCCAGCTATCTGCTTCAATCAGAGTTCTTCCAACCACTCCTGAGGAAGAAATCATATTTGTAGGCAAATATCAAGTATTTCTACATTAACTTTCTCCTGTCAAGTACCTGACTCACAAGATCTGTCTTTCGTCTTAAGATTAACATTATGTGTGACTACTTTATTGAATATGCAGAACAGATGAAATTCTACTCACCTCACCTCTATACAGTTTCAGTGCATAACATACATTTGCATTAAAGAGCAAACGCCTCCTTTCCAGTCAGCAGATTTTATCATAGTTCATTAACAGCTGCACTGTACATAATGAGATAACAATGTGGTCTGTAAAAGAGGAGTCTGTGTTGTGTTTTTGACGCTTTATTGTCATTTCCCCATGTGCTCATACCCTCAGATGATGGCATGTGGGGCATCAGCCTGACTTTGGCATGCGATAGTAAAACAGCTGGAGGAAAAAAAAGCAAGGTATTTCTTCAGACGTCAGTATATTTGCTTAAATTAAAATTGTGCATTATCTCATCCAGGCAATGTTAAAATAACAGTTTACTTGATATATTAAGTTAGCACATTTCCTTACATTCTCTATGTGTAAGTGGTATAGAAATATAGGAACACATTTACTACCAAATTTGCACTGTCTGAGTATAGTAGTAATTTCTGTTTCCCTACTTCACCTCCTGTAATGTCTTCTGAGATCTGGGTGGGCTCTAAGTATAAGGGAGTGAACATTCTTAACAGTAAAGTTAAATTAAACAATCTGCTTTCTTCTCCAGATACAAAACTGTTGGATATGGTAAAGGAGTAATCACAGGTCCAGGAGATTTCCACGTTAATTTGCTGTGACAATGTATCACGTTTACGTTAACATTAAGGTATGAGAGAGTGTTAGTTGTTGAGTGATAACTACACACCTAGTTGTGTGATAATGCATGATGTCAATAGCTGAATGCTTCTTCATACCTTGGTTCTTGGTGGATATACAAGTCACACCATCTAATGCTTAATATGCACCTAAAATTAATGCTTATCATGGCCCCACACACACACACACACACACACACACACACACACACACACACACACACACACACACACACACACACACACACACACACACACACACACACACACACACACACACACACACACACACACACACACACACACACACACACACACGTATGCACGCACGGACACACACACACACACACACACACACACACACACACACACACACACACACACACACAGACACACACACACACATACACACATGTAGGAATGTACCCCACCTAAGTATACTAGCATGTAAACAGCTGCACAGATGCAGCTGTACCCGGTAAGAGCAAATGTAGAACAAACCCAGTTGGTGGAACCAGGATATTGATACGCGCTACAATAAAAATAAGAGAATTTGATCAAAAGAAAGAAGAGTCATTTCCATAATGACAGAGCTCTCACCGATGAAATAAGTCAACAACTCAGGAGCTTAATAAAATCCACCAAGGAGAAGTCTGAGGCTAAAGTGGCTACCCAAGCCAAAGATGACAACAAGAGTTTTTAGTTGTATTTGTAATGTGAGAAGCACAATGCAGCAATGCACTGAGCTGATTGAAAACAAGGTTACCTACAGTGAGGCTGAAGGTGTAACAAACCTGGCTGATCATTTCAGCTCTAACTGTACCCTTCTCTACCCACCTCAGTCTGTCCCTCAACATATACCTGAAACTATCTGCCTCCAGCTATCAGACAATGCCAAGTCCTAAAGGCACTAACAAAAGCTAAAATTACTGCACCAATTGGCCCCGACAATATCCCTGGATACATCTTAAATAGCATGAAGCATGGTGTAACTACACTCCTGATAATTTATTTATTTATGTTTTATTTTTATTTTACATTTGTTGACTGGGCTAGTCTAACTGGATAAATGTCCATTTTCAGTAGAGGCCCGGGGAGAAAAGCGCCACTTTAAACTAAAATAAATCAAGACAGAACAAAAGTCCAAAAAAATATCTAAATACGTACACATGAAGATTTTCTTCAACAACTTGAATTATACAGAACTAAATTATACAGACTGTGACCACTGAGTTTAACAAGGCAAAATACAGTACTATAACCATGGGAAAGTGACTGATATTCACCATAAGTATATTGGGTAGGAATGTACCTTTACAATGATGTATATAGGTTATAAAAAAATATAACACTGAGAAATAAGAAAATTATTAAATATATGTACATGAAGAAGTAATTACAGTCATAGTGAAAGAAATAGTTGGTCTATATACAAGGTGGAAGACGTGCTCACTGCAGGAAGAATGTTGTAAAGAGCATACTGAGCGATAGTTCCTTGGGAATACGATACTAAGAAGGTAGTGAGGGATGAAATGACTAATTCTGCAAAGTGAGTTATTGGAGGAGAGTTATAGAATAATGTTATACTGGGGGGGGGGTGTTAGTCAGGGTTAGTACATGGACATAGCCATTGTGTTTTTAGTTGAATTTTTTAGTTGCTTTTTAAAGAGTGGTAATGATGAAAGAGATGCAGGTTTTGTGGGAAGCTTGTTCCAAATCTGCCCCACTGAATTAGAGAAAAGAGAATCACCTGCCTTGTTGCTGGATTTCTGGATGGTAACCAACAGTTTATTTGCTGAGCGAAAGGTAGTAAGGTTTGTGTAGGGGGAGATGAGGCTACTGAGAATAGGAGGATTTCTAGGCTGGTACAGAATCTTATGGGTAATGGAGAGTTGTTGAAATTCTAGCTGGTTATTTAGGTCCAGCCATCCTAGAAGTTTGAGATTTAGACAACACTGTTCAGTATTGGCCTCCATACAGGTTTAGTACCAAACAACTGGAAAACAGCTACAGTCATTCCCCAGCATAAGGGGGGACCTTTCACAGAATTAGGCAATTACATACCCATAAATCTGACCAGCCTTATATGCAAAGCCATCAAAAGTCTTGCCATGGAACTAATCAATAGGGAACATCCAAGCTCTGTGCCCGTGTAAATTTGGATTTGTCAAGTAGAGGCCATGCTTACTCAATCTGATGGATTTTTTTTTAAAGGTCACCAAAGCAATGAATAAAGGTAAAATGGTATGCACACATATGATCTGGCCAAACCTTTTGACATTATCCCACACTCAGGCATATCAAAAAAGCTAAATAAACCCTTATGTCACCCACTGGATTGCCAACTGGCTCACAGATATGACACAAGAAATCAAAATAGGGGAAGTTACTTCCACAAAGACACCAGTCACAAATGGAGTGCCTCAAGGTTCAGTGCTGTTACCTCTTCTGTTTGGCACCTAGTTTTCTGAAATAATAGCCAACACCAGAAGGCTCTGGCTGACTAAGTTTGTAGTTGAGTGCAAACTAAGAGCAGTCATTGAACCCCCAAATGACTTATCCAACCTGAAGGAAAGTTTGTCCCAAACAAAAAACTAGTGCGAAAACCATGGGCTGATAATAAATGTCACAAAATGCATTATCATACCCTTTGGGAGGCCATCTACCACACGGAAGTACCACATTAACAATATGCCCCCTAAGAGTTTACCCAGTTGTGCCAGATTTAGGAATATGTGCAGAGTGACCTTACTTTTGACCAACATGTGTCTGTTGATAAAAGAAAGTCCTTCTGCACTGCACAGCTTATAAACAAAGAGACTGTGTCTAGATCTAGGGATGTCATTGTTCCACTTTACTCAGACCTCATTAGGTCAGTCATTGAATATAATGCCCCCCCTTGGCATGTATCTGTCCAGACACATGCAACAGCTGGAACACCCAGAGAGATACCTTACTAAAAAGATACAAGGCCAAAACAACATGTCCTACATGGACTGACTCAAATCCCTGTCACTGTTTTCAGTATCCTGCAGACTGCTAAGAGGTGAACTGTGTCTGGTATAAAAGGCATCGACTGACTGGCCTAAAATAGACTGGCCATCCACATAAAACAATATTCATTCATATCCATATTCAGATGGAACTTGCATCTGGGGATTGGTAATAGAAAACTTACCCCAGGAGTGCCCCTTGTATGGACAGAGACAGCTGTTAAATGCTTTATCCCATGAATAGGTCCCCTCACATTATCTATAGTATGATCCCAGTTATTCTCATTAGGGGTAATATATAATTATCAGCCATGGGATGGAAAGGTCAGTCTCAAAACAAATGGGATAGGTTAATTCAAGCTCAAAAAGGGAAACTGACTATGCCTGTAATATAGTGTAGTACTTACCTATGGACCCATGACTTTTACATTTTTTTTTTATTTGATTTTGAATTTGTTAAGCAGGGTAGAACACTGATCCCACTGACTCATTTCACTCTCAGCCCAGGGAAAAACAGATACATGACATTATATACTGTGTGAATGACGAAATGTGATACATGCATATATTATATACAGAGTGAATATCATAGCTGGCATAGATAAATGGCATTCTATGCAGAGTGACAAACGCAGTGCATGCCTTATATATAGAGTGATATCAGAGTCGAGATGCTGAAAGAAACACGATTAGAGCGAGGTACAGAACACGATCAGAGCCAGGTACGGAACACGATCAGAGCGAGGTACGGAACATGATCAGAGCGAGGTACGGAACACAATCAGAGCCAGGTACTGAACACGATCAGAGCCAGGTACGGAACACGATCAGAGCGAGGTACGGAACATGATCAGAGCGAGGTACGGAACACAATCAGAGCCAGGTACGGAACATGATCAGAGCCAGGTACGGAACACGATCAGAGCCAGGTACGGAGATACAAGAAGGAAATGAAGAGGTTAAGTTATATGACCTGAGGAACAGCAGTTTCATTTTCCTAGAGTTTTGAAATGTGCTTTTATTTGTGAATAGAAAATGGGGTAAAAGGAATGATCTATAAGAAAAGAGGGGAGAGGTTTCCACAGTTTGGGACCAAAGACTGAGAAAGCATGGTGTGGGCTGCAAAGCCCAGTTTCCTTAACAGTGTTGTTCCTTAAACTGAATTATTTTTCTATCAACAGGGATTCCGGATACTGGCTAAGGCTCTTGCCGCCCCTATAGTGCCTTTTTTAGGCAAGGTTCAAATGACAAATTCACCACTGTAACAGGAACAGGCAAGCAAAAACTGAGGGTGATGCTACTCAATGCTAGAAGTCTAAATCTCAAAATACACTCACTTGAGGCACTCCTTAAAATGGAGAACATCGATATCTGTGCTGTGACTGAGACCTGGTTCAAAGCTCCAGAGAGCAGCCCTGCACTACCAGGTTATAACTCATACCACACTTTTTGGCCATGTAACCTGGACCGAAACACTAAAGGAGGAGGTGTGTCCATATTCATTAAGGATATCCACACCTCGAGGCTAGTTGCTCAGCATAATGCATCCGAGGATATCCAAGTGCAACTAACTCTGGCCAGAACTGCAATCCAAATTGTAGCTTGCTACAGATCCCCCACCATGCCCCAGGATTCCCACTCCTCTTTTCTTGATGTACTGGAAAATATTAGGGTTCAACCAAACACCCTAATAATGGGCGATTTCAACTGCCCTACCATTAACTGGGAAAACTACTCGTACCAACTCCTTCACACAATGCTTTTTTGAATTCATAAACTCTAATGCCCTGGATCAACTTATCCACACCCCCACCAGGGGCAACAATATCCTAGACCTAGTCATTACCAACATGAGTGACCGGTGTTCCACACCTGAAGTCAACTCCTCGTTGCTCCGATCTGACCATACGCTAATCACCCTTGATATTTACATCCCACCCCCACCCGCCATTAAGGAAACCACATTAAAAAATTTCTCCAAAGCCAACTTCATGTTCCTTAAGACAGAAGTGGTGAACTTCATGACACCCATGTCGATGGACAATACAGTTATGACTGCTGAATCCTACACAAATGCACTCTATAAGCACTTACATGAGTGCATGGATCGTGCTATCCCAAATAGAACCAAGACGCTATCCTCCAAAAAAAGGATGCCAATCTGGTGGTCCGCTGCCATAAACAAACTGTACAACAGAAGGAAGAAATTGTTGCAAAAGAGTAAAATCCCATGAGTGGAGGAGCTCCCTGGTCAGCCTCAGTAAGAAGCTGAGATCCCTTAGAAGATCCTCCAAAGCTAGCTACGAAAACAAAATCGCCACTGATTCTAAGGGGACAACCACAAAGCATTCTATAGCTATGTCAAGAATCTCAATAGCAACACCTAGATCTGCTCTGAGTTAGAGCACAACAGCATGAAAATTACAGAACCAACTGATATTGCCAAGATCCTGGCAGATAGGTTCAGCGCTAACTTTACCCCCACCCCCTAAAGGGTCCATATCTATACAGGAAGAATGCAGAGTACCTGTAATCACAACTATGCAAGTAAAAGCTGCACTCTCTAAAGCCAAAAACACAGCATCCGTGGGACTGGACAACATCCCAGGATGCATTTTACATGAACTTCAGAACAAACTGGCTCCCCACCTAAGCACCATGTTCAATCATAGTCTCACATCAAGCTTTGTGCCCAATGAATGCCATACAGAAACAGTTATCCCACTCCACAAAAGGGGAGCCACCATTGATCCCAGGAACTATAGCCCTGTTAGCCTAACGAGCGTGGTCTGCAAGGTCATGAAACGTATCACCATGGAACTCAAACAAAAACATTGGTAACCTCCAAACTCTGGATCCCACCCACTTCGGGTTTGTGAAAGGGAGATCATGCCTCCTGAACCTGATCGACTTCTTTGAGGCAGTCACCAAAGCCTTAGATGAGGGTAAGGTGGTTCACACAGCGTATCTTGACCTCACCAAAGCTTTCGACACCATCCCCCATTCTATAATTATAGCTAAACTCACTAAACTAGGTATAAATCCCTACGTCACAAGACGGGTTGCCAACTGGCTCACTGAGAGAACCCACACTGTAAAAGTTGCACACTCTAAATCTGACCTCAAACCAGTGATAAGTAGAGTACCACAGGGTTCAGTCCTGGGACCTCTCCTGTTTGGTATCTACTTCTCTGCAGTACAGGCTAACATAGAAGGCCTCTGGCTAATGAAGTTCGCAGATGACTGCAAACTAGGAACCATAGTCGAGTCCCGAAATGATGTGGAAATCTTAAAGAAGGGCCTGGTGTCAGAGCCATGGCCTCAAGCTCAATGCCAAAAAGTGCATTGTCATCCCCTTTGGTAAAAACTCTGTTCCCATGAACTACTACATAGACAGCAGCCTACTTAACATTGAATGTGTGATAAGAGACCTTGGGACCTAGGTGGACAGTAGTCTGTCCTTTGATAGTCACATCACCACAGTAGTCAGGAAGTCCTTCAATGTGGCACACCTCATCATAAAAGGGTTCTCATCCAGGAAAAATGAGGTCATTGTTTCCCTCTACTCGACACTCATAAGACCCATTATAGAGTACAATGCTCCTTTTGGAATGTACCTCACAAGACATCTGCAGCAGCTGGATAGGCCACGAAAGTACCTCACAAAGAGGATTACTGGCCTCAAACAGATGCCCTACACTGACCATCTCAAAAAACTCCAGCTTTACTCCGTAGCATATTGCCTACGCAGGGGCGCTCTCTGCCTAACATACAAAGCTATGTCAAACCCAGAGCTGTTGGACATGCTACACCTAAAGAAATCCCAATCCCTCCGAGCTACACGCTCTAGGAACCTAAACCTTGTCACCACAATAAACAGGATATGCTGGAGGTTTAGATTCCTGTCCCAGAGACTTCCCATACTCTGGAACAGGCTACCTATCTATGTCAAACAAAGCTCCTCATTAGCACTTTTTCAAGAAAAATCTTGATGATTGGATGGGAAATAGGAAATACACCCCGGAGATCACTTCTGTGTCTGTGCTCGACAGTGGCACAGGAAAAGAACTTTGTTGGGTGGCATAAGCCAGGGAACCTTGTTGGCTAGGCTTACATAGCCCCTTGGGCCGATAGCCTAGTACCTACCTATGAACTAAGGAATCTTCCTCCTCAACAGATTTGTGGTGCCATGTATGTAGAAATACACAAATGCCATTTTTGTTTTTCTTTGGGGCACCACAAATGCAAAGCTTTTCTTCATAACACGACATTACCTGAGAAGCTTCAACATGTTAAATGACAGAGAGAAAAACGCATTTCATTTGTCAAAATGGCCATGTGGCAAGCTACAGAGCATGAAAAAGTGCAAATGGCAAATTAAGAATCTTTATTTTGAAAATTCGGTGTAGGAGTCCATGAAAGAACATCAAACACTGTTAGAGCAGTGTGCACTGTCATAATGAAGCTTCCGAATTATTCGTATTACTAATCCCCTCACTTTTACTTACAACCAGTAGGTACCACATGTCAGTCTTCTCTGTTACTCTGTCAATATCTGCAAAGTCTTCTGCAAAATTACTTCCAACCACAACTACACACCTCCTTATTAAAATAAAAATGTGTTCTAGTGCCTGAGAGTCTGCCTTATTTTGATTAGCCCTGGTTATTGTCTGGTGCTGCAGAATTGCTAGTGCTGTGTATAGAGAAGGGGATGGGGGGGCTGGCATTATTTTGAATTTAACAGTTTTTGTATTATTGTATTAAGTGATGATTGAAAAGAAGTACTCATAATCCACTTAATTTACCTGAAAAATGAATAGATACATTTATTGACCACATTTGTTTATTTGGAGTATGCAATTTAACTAAAAACCACAAATGGTGAATTCTGTTTGAGCTATCATTATGTGTTTGCATTTTTCCCATGATGTCACAATGGGATGCTGCCTTGGAATAGCAGATCACACTACTGTCCTATGTTTGATCTGCATTGAAACACTAGCAGAATATCTAACACAGATGGAGGCAGAGAGGAATGATACCGACAGGGTCGTAGGTACTCCAGAGACTCGGGATACTCAGGAAATAAAGAATGTTTTATATCCAGCCTTAAACTCCCTCTGAATGCGAAGTGGACAAGTGTGAATGATGTCATTTGTGACTCTACAGCTCATGTGAAAATGTAATTATTAATATAGTAATATTGTCTCAAAATGCATCTGAACTTAACCAAGCCGACAATCTTCATCATATAAGTCCCTTTCCTGGGGAAGACTCATCTGTAAACATAAGTACAAGTTTTCTTTAAAAACGGTCCCTTTGCTCGATTGTTTTCTGTATTAGACTCTCATCATTTTCAATCATCTGGTTAAAAAAGGAACAGTTTTTCTCATCCTTGGCCTACACACTCTTCTTTATTCCAACAAGCTGTTCAGAATCGACAGCTGTTTGCCCCTGCTGACTGTTGTGTTTGTGCATCTCAGTTACTGCTATTGTTCATGAGTCACATTCAGGAGCCTAAAGTCCCAAACATCCAGGAAGGGAAATGTATAAACGAAGATGGAAATTATCGCTCTCTTATATTCAGTTTACTTATTTATTTATGTTTGTTAAACCAGATATCTGACTGGCACGGGACTTTCACATATAGGCTCATTAGGGTATAACTTGTGTTCCCTCTTTGCTCAGAGCACAGGATGTCATACTCAGGCATTTCCCGTTGAGTTTTTATGTTGTCACTTAACTAGACAGTATTAAATGCTGAAACATGAGTTGTTTAAAATATACAACGGTACTGTGTATTAATGAAAGTGTTTGCTTACGAATGTATGTTTTAGATTTCCATTGGAGTTTTCATATGCAGTATGTCTAATAGTTTAATTAAACAGTTTGTACATCAAACTTAGCTTTTTTTTTTACATACCATGTGTATTTTTCAGAAAGCAGCATTGTTATAAATGGACGAATAAGAAGATTTAAGATACTTAACGATTTGGAATACGGCAGTTATTATCCAGTGCTAAATAAAGCAGTTACTACAAGTTTGTGACTAGTACCTAATAAAAGTATAAATGTTCTAAAGGCAACAATAGAAAAAAATGCAGAAATGAACACCAGTTTTTTGTCTCTTGACGTATAGAATGATTTTGAATTAGGCAGACCAACATGGAAGTTTTAATGCTGAATCAAAGAAAGTTGGAGGGAAACCTTTTCTTAAAAATTAAACTAGCAGTTGGCTATAGGTTCATAAGTTCATAGAATGATACTAGGCTGTTGGCCCGGAGGCCCTTATAAGCCTAGCCAAGAATTTCACCCATGTTCCCTCAAAGTCAGCACCTGTTTCCCCTATCTTTTGAAATATTCAGATAAGTCATGTGCATGAGTGAATGTGTGTGTGTGTGTGTGTGTGTGCGTGTGTGTGTGTGTGCATCTGTATTTTTGTGTGTGTCTATATCCATATGTATGATACCCGAATGTAGTTATATAAGTTAATATTAATTATCAAAAATTTAGGATAAAACAGTTTTAAGAAGCATTCAATAGACAGACTTTGAGCTTCTTATATGAATGTTTGCACTAATGAACTTACAAGATAATTGAAGATGCAATAGATATAAATTACTAAGTATAACTTATCAGATTACAAGCATATTTGCATAATTTGATATCAATGTGTGCAGGAGGGTGGCCTAATGGTTAAGGTGTTTGCCTTACAAACACAAGGTGCAGAGTTTGAGTCTCACAAGGGATAATTGGCTAGGCTTAAAATGGCTCGCAAGGGCAGCTAGCCAAGTACTAATCTATTAGTCTATCTATTAGCCTATAATGAAGATGGCTCTATATTATAACAAACATCGAATGTTATAATCTCGACCCCATTCAATCGAAACTTCAGAAAACTGAACAGTCAGA
>NC_056733.1:969381492-969426492 GCF_019279795.1 Protopterus annectens | reverse complement strand
TGTGTGTGTGTGTGTGTGTGTGTGTGTGTGTGTGTGTGTACATGAATGTGTGTGTTTAAATTTTACAATTGCACTGTACTGGGAACAAGTTAAAAAACACTGTAGTATAACGCTGGCTTATGGCATACAAGTGAGTGTGTTTTTTTGAAATAATTAAGCAAAATCATAGAAAAGTTTCTTAATAAAAGTCCCTGAACAGAAGATAGGTAAGCCAACATAACCATACCATACACAATACCAGCATACAGGTTTTGATGCAGAATCGTGTTATTTTTGCCTTTAGTGTTGTTGATAAACATGTGCCCTGAAAGTCATGATGAAAACTCCTACCGTGATTTCATGAAAGACTGAACCCACAATGCCTCATTAGCTAAATTATTGTATAGGCTACCATATTTCCCTGTTACCCTCAGCAAAAGGAAACTCAAGTTTTAGAAAGGCAAGTTGCCAAACACATAGTGCAGCTGAAACACCTTACATTAACATACATGATGATGTCATAGTGAAGCCACAAAGTAGTTAAGTAGATGCCCGTCTGAAGAAATTTGCTTTTTTTTAATTACTGCCAATGATTTCCTTGTACATGTAAATAACTGGCAGTGCAACCATTAACATCAGCATGTGGGTGTGGTCATAGAAAAAAGTTAGTAAGCAATAAAACTACAAGATTTTAAAAAAATGCTATAATCTTCATTACAAGGAATCATGGGATTCCAAGTGAATGAATTGTGTAGACTACAGTTGTAGGCTTGGTTACTAGATAACATACCTTGTACTGGTGGTCTGCGCAACTAATGCATTGTCACTATCCCTCCTGTCTCTATGTAGTTACTTCTACCCTGCCACCCCATCTAGTTATCCATACTAATGTGCAAAAAATGATGTATTAATTTATTATCTGGGTTAGGGAATGTGTCCAACAGCCCTTCATATGCATGACCCAGACCAGAAACAAACTTGCCTGGTAGCAGTTCAGCATAACATCTTAGAAACACAGTCAGCTTTTTACTAGGTGACAACACTGTGTGCTACCCAGGGAGTAATGCAGGTAGCACAAGGGGAATCTACATGCCCCATGCATGACTAACAAATACTGCAAATTATGGCATAACAGGGGTGCAAAAAAAATAGGCATGGTGCCTTCCATATCGCTGACCACGTAATCAAAGGCCCTTTTGTCTAAAGCCAATGGATAATGGAGGGACTAGTAGAGAGGGCGGGAATGACTTGCCAAAACCAGTTTGCCAGTCTTGTAGAGAAGGAAGTCGTCTGGCTCACTGCAGTTTCATTGTGAAGAGCCTAGTAAGCCTCATGCTGCAAGCATTATACTCCGTAGTAGAGGCATTGTACATGCACACACTTATGCATGCACCTCCCAGAGGCAGCTATAGTTGAGCTTGCGAGACTGCCATGGGGATGGGCTAGGGTATAGTGGGACATAGTGAACAAATGCCCCCCAGCAGCAGAATGATGCTGCACTAGTGTCCTCAGTCACCTCACTGGCCCTGGATGTAAGCTGGGTAGACAGTAGGGGAAGCTATGGTGGTGTGATTGACCCAAAGAATGAGAAGAGGTACTGGCAGGAGCTGATGATAGTCAGCAAGGAATCTAAATAAAATGTTGATAATTTCCCTTCTGCTTTATATCATCTTTTTAAAATCCAGTGTAAATAGAATATTGACATGAGGAAACCTGGATTCATTAACCCTAAACTGCCTTTCTTATCCCTTTAAGTATAAAGCCCCCAATTTAACTGGGTTCAGTCTTGAAACTTATATTAAAAAGACTTTGAAATATTTATTTTGCTTCTAACTTCGCATCATATAAACACTACCAAAATATCCTACCTTGCCCCCCAAACTACTGAATTTATTAGACACACTTTATTTTAAATGATGATCTAAAGGTCTTCCTCAAAACACTTTGCTCTTCTATTTCCTCATTTACTTGTATCCATTGTTTTCCTACAACGTTATGTTTCCATATATTATTCCAAACAATAAAATTAAAATTTTTGAAAAACAAATATTTTTTATTTTGACTAAATACCATAAACCTTTAATTTTTCCCTCAGTTACATGCAAACCAACTATCTTTAACAAACTGTTTAGTTCTTTTAATAATTCTCCACCCATAACCTATTTCTTACTACTATTAAATTATCTGCGTAGGACAAAAATACAGGAATTTTAACAGTTTCTTGTATCCAACATGACCTACCCCAAACTTCTTCATGAGTAAAATAAATAACATGCTGTTCATAGGACAACCTTGCCTGAATCGCTTTCTAAGGAAGAAAGTAAGATCTTCATACGTCAGCATCCATTTATATATCCTTTCAGGAGATTTCACAGACTCTGAGATCTTCATACGTCAGCATCCATTTATATATCCTTTCAGGAGATTTCACAGACTCTGAGATCTTCATACGTCAGCATCCATTTATATATCCTTTCAGGAGATTTCACAGACTCTGAGATCTTCATACGTCAGCATCCATTTATATATCCTTTCAGGAGATTTCACAGACTCTGAGATCTTCATACGTCAGCGTCCATTTATACATCCTTTCAGGAGATTTCACAGACTCTGAGATCTTCATACGTCAGCGTCCATTTATACATCCTTTCAGGAGATTTCACAGACTCTGAGATCTTCATATGTCAGCATCCATTTATACATCCTTTCAGGAGATTTCACAGACTCTGAGATCTTCATACATCAGCATCCATTTATATATCCTTTCAGGAGATTTCACAGACTCTGAGATGTTCATACGTCAGCATCCATTTATATATCCTTTCAGGAGATTTCACAGACTCTGAGATCTTCATACGTCAGTGCCCATTTATACATCCTTTCAGGAGATTTCACAGACTCTGAGATGTTCATACGTCAGCATCCATTTCTACCACATCCTTTCAGGAGATTTCACAGACTCTGAGATGTTCATACATCAGCATCCATTTCTACAACATCCTTTCAGGAGATTTCACAGACTCTGAGATGTTCATACGTCAGCATCCATTTATACATCCTTTCAGGAGATTTCACAGACTCTGAGATGTTCATACGTCAGCATCCATTTATACCACATCCTTTCAGGAGATTTCACAGACTCTGAGATGTTCATACGTCAGCATCCATTTCTACCACATCCTTTCAGGAGATTTCACAGACTCTGAGATGTTCATACGTCAGCATCCATTTATACATCCTTTCAGGAGATTTCACAGACTCTGAGATCTTCATACATCAGCATCCATTTATACATCCTTTCAGGAGATTTCACAGACTCTGAGATGTTCATAAGTCAGCATCCATTTATACATCCTTTCAGGAGATTTCACAGACTCTGAGATGTTCATACGTCAGCATCCATTTCTACCACATCCTTTCAGGAGATTTCACAGACTCTGAGATGTTCATACGTCAGCATCCATTTCTACCACATCCTTTCAGGAGATTTCACAGACTCTGAGATGTTCATACATCATAGGTTCATAGGTTCATAGGTTGATACTAGGCTATCTGCCCTAGGGCATTTACAAGCCTAGCCAGAGTGTATTTGGGTTTCGCCACCCTTCCTAGATTAGTTGACTGTGCCTCTGTATAGTAGGTCACAGAAGATAGCCCATTTAAGGTTAGTTTACCGTGCCTCTGTCTAGCAGTGACACAGAAGAGATCCTAGTGGTAAATTTACGATCTCCCATCCAAATGTCAAGATTCTTCTTGAAGAGGGTCATTGAGGGGCTCTGTCTGACATGGATTGAGATTTTGTTCCAGAGTGAGGGGAGCCTCTGGGATATGAATCTGTTTCTCCAGTATGTTCTGTTTATTTCTGTGCTGAGGTTTAAGTCACTGGAGCGTGTAGTTCTGATGGATTTGGATTTCTTGAGGTAGAGCATGTCCATGAATTCTGGGTTGGACATGGCTTTATACGTCAGGCACAGATCGCCTCTGAGTAGGCAGTAAGCAACTGAGTAGAGCTGGAGTTTCTTTAGCCTAACTGCGTAGGGCATCTGTTTGAGTCCCTTGATCCTCTTGGTGAGGTACTTTTGGGGTCTTTCTAGTTGTAGCAGGTGTCGGGTAAGGTACATCCCAAATGGGGCATTGTATTCAATTATGGGCCTGATGAGTGATGAGTAGAGGGGCACAATGACCTCTCTTGATCTAGATGTGAACCCCTTCGTGATAAGGTGGGCTATATAGACTGTCTTTCTAACCACTTTGGCAATGTGATTGTCAAAGGAGAGATTGCAATCTACTTGGTTCTCCAAATCCCTAATTACTTCTTCCGTACTTAATGGATTACCACCTATGTGGTAATTTGTGGGCACTTTGTTTTTTCCAAAGGGGATGACTATGCACTTTTTGGCATTTAGCTTTAGGCCATGGCTCTGGCACCAGTTATCCGTCTCTGTGAGACCTTTTTGGAGGATGCTTGTGTCAGCGGAGTCGATTATGGCCCCCAGTTTGCAGTCATCTGCAAACTTTGTCAGCCATAGTCCTCCTGTGTTAGCCTGTACCTCAGAGAAATATATACCGAACAAGAGAGGTCCCAGGACTGAACCTTGTGGGACGCCACTTGTAACTGGTTTAGAGTCTGACATGGCACCTGCAATTCTGACCATGTGGGTTCTATCCCTATGCCAGTTTGCAACCCGTCTTGTGACATAGGGGTTGATATTTAAGCTGGTGAGCTTATTTATGATGCCCGAGTGGGGTATTGTGTCGAAGGCTTTTGCAAGGTCAAGGTAGGCTGTGTGGACTACCTTCCCTTCGTCTATGGCCTTGGTGACTGTTTCAAAGAAATTGACCAGGTTCAAGAGGCAAGATCTGCCCTTAACAAAGCTGAATTGGGTAGGATCCAGTGTTTGGAGGTTCCCAATGTCTTTGTTTATGAGTTCCATGATGATACGCTCCATAGCTTTGCAGACCAGGCTAGTTAGGCTTATAGGGCGATAGCTTCCGGGGTCCGTTGTGGCACCTCCTTTATGGAATGGGACCACTGTTGCTGTACACCATCCTTTGGGTACATATCCTGTTGTAAGGCTGAGACTGAACAGTGATTTTAAGTGAGGGTTCAGTTCTTCTTGGAGCTCATGTAAAACGCAGCCCCGGACACCGTCCAGTCCCGTTGATGCTGTGTTTTTTGCTTTGGAGAGGGCAGCTCTCACCTGTGCATCTGTAATGTCAGGGAGGCTACACTCTGTTGCGATAGTCATTTGCTCATTTGGGGGGGAGGGGGGGGGGTTTGCACTGAACCTGTCTGCCAGGATGTTGGCAGTGTCTGTGGGTTCAGTGTATTTTTTGTCATTTTGCACTAACTCAGAGCATATCTGGGAGTTTCCACCCAGGTTTCTGACATAACTAAAGAAAGCCTTGTGCTTATCTTTAGCGTCTTGTGCAATTTTTCTTTCGAAGCTAGCCTTAGATGATTTTATGAGGGATCGTAGTTTCTTGCTAGTACTGATCAGAGTTGCCTTACCTTTCAAGGATTTTGCTCTATCATGTAGTAGCTTCCTCCTTCTGTTGTACAGCTTATTTATGGCTGGGGTCCACCAGACAGGTCTCCTGCGTTTGGAGGAGTGCGTCTTGGTTTTATTTGGGATAGCATGATCCATGCATTCCTGTAGGTATCCATAGAATGTGTTTGTAAAGGATTCTGTGGTTTGGGCCGTATTTTCCACTGGCCCTGGGGCTTTGAAGGATTCCACCTCGGTTTTGAGAAGTGGGAAGTTTGCTTTTGAGAAGTTTTTGATCGTGATTTCCTTTGCTGGGGGTGGGGACGGGATATGGATGTCCATAGTGATTAATTTATACCCAGATCTTACCAATGAGGGGTATACCTCTGGTATGGAACATAGAGTCCCCATGTTGATGTTGATCAGGTCCAATATGTTTTCCCCTCTTGTGGGAGTGGTGACCAGTTGTTCCATATCATTTGAGTTTATAAATTCTAGGAACCGTTGGGCTAGGGTGTTGGGGCTTGTGTAGTGCTCCCAATCTATGTTTGGGTAGTTAAAGTCACCCAATATAATGGTGTTTGGAGAGACCTTCATATGCTCCAGTGTCTTCAGGAAAGCTGAGTGGGGTTCCTGAGTTTGGGAGGGTGGTCTGTAGCAGGCTACAAACTGGAAGGCAGTTTTGCCCACTGTTAGTTGCACATGGATGGTCTCAGATGCTTCGTGCAGTGCCACTACCCTGGAGGTATGGGTATCTTTGATGAATATGGATACTCCCCCTCCTCTTGTGGTTCGGTCCAAGTTTTGGGGCCGAAAAGCATGGTATGAGGTATAGCCTGGTAGTGCTGGGGTGCTCTCGGGAGCCTTGAACCAGGTTTCTGTTACTGCACAAATATTGATATTCTCCATACTGAGGAGAGCCTTGAGTGCGTGCATCTTGAGGTTTAGACTTCTGGCGTTGAGCAGCATTACCCTTAGTTTCTTTTTCCTTGTGTTGTCTAAGGAGGTGGGTTTGTCTTTTGAGGTTTGCCTAAAAAAGGCACTATGGGGGTAGCAAGAGCCTTGGCCAGTATTCGAAAACCCAGGGGTGACAGGTGTAAGCCGTCCCTAGTGAAGCAACGTGGCTTGTCAAGCATGTCATCCCAGGCTGACAGACACTGGATCCCCTTTGAGTGACACCAATACTTTAGCCAATTGTTGAAATTGATCATTTTGTCTTTATACTGTGGTATCATTCTTGGTGAGGGTAAAATGCTACTCAAGGTCAGGGTCATACCGGCCTGGGCCACATGATCAGAGAGCTCCTCTATGTCTCTTTTCATGTAATCCAGGGAGGTACGTCTCAGGTCATTCACACCAGCATGGACAATGACGGAGTCATATTTGTACTTGCTTTGGAGTGATCTGAGTGGTTGTGTTATGTGGCGGATCCTGGCACCCGACAGGCAGCTTACAGTGACCTTCTCCTTGTTCAGCCTGGTGAGAGGGACGTCAGTGTGTCTGACAATAGAGTCACCTATTACAAGTGTATTAGGTGTGTTGTTTAGCCTTAAGGGCTGTGACTGTGTGGCATACTGACTTTGTGAACTATGTGATACGTGGGTATTATTGTGGGGTAGCAGTTGCTTGGATGTCTGCTTTGGAGGTCTCTGTTGCTTGGGCAGATTTTTATTTAGAGCCTCCGAGTATGTTTTTGTGTGTTTATGTGTTTGGTTTGTTGTTGCGATAGGTCTATGTGAGACTGGATTTGTGGTGTGTGTGATTGCCTTCTCCTCCAGACTGACTGTGCCAGTACTATGTTGAGAGAGCTCAGCCTCCAGTTTGGCTATATAGTTGCGTCTCTCACATCTATTTGAGCTTGTTGGGAAGAGGAGAGGGTGGTCTGTGTACATAAGGCAGTTGTAACATTGCCGCAAGATTCCCATATTCACCAGCTGGACTGGAGAGTAAACCTGAAACTGACTTTTGGACATGCCAGAATAGTATAAGGAATTACTTTTTGACTTGATCAAAAAGGACCAGTAGGGAGCCAAGTACTTAAAGGGAGTATAAGAGGGTGTAGTGCTTTAGTTTATTAGTGCTTACTTATAAGACACTTATCCTAGCTACTGCTGGGATTTAGAAGGAAAATAGAGTGCTTACTTTGAGATTTGGAACAGTTCTAAGGGAAAAAGTGAAGAGCAGACTTTGTGGAGCCGGGAATAGTTTAAACCTGATTAAGTGGCGCTGCCCGATGCTGCACTATGCGCAAAAACGCGCAAAAGAGGGTTTTAAGAGGGGGGGGGGTCAAGGAGTTTGGAATTGACCCAAAATGGCCAATAAAACTACAGTTTCTAGGCAGTAACCACTCCCATAGAGAAAGGCAGGCTGTTCAGTGTTCACCACTGCCACTGATGAACACAGACACTTCCCTTTAGCCTAAGCAAGCAATGGCCAACAAGAAACTTACAAACAGTTCAGAACAGCAAATCTGTAACTGAACTTTTTTTAAAATTTCAGAAAGTGGGAAAAAAGTAAGATTTTTTTGTTTTTTTGTTTTGTTTAAAGATAGCAGAAATACACAAGTAGCAACAAGTTAGAACAGTGCAATAAATGACCCCACACTTGAGTGCTAGGCCAGAGACAGGTAAAACGCAAGTTTTAAGAAAAAAACGATTTTAAAATAAGTGCAACACAGGAAATGCAGTAAACAGGCTCTAGATGTGTTCTAAATACAGTTCCTAATACAGATATCAAGTTTAGCAAGCTGGAAAACGCCAAAAGGTATGCGGCATTGCAGAAATCTTAGCAAATAATCTGAAGAAAAATACTTAAAATCTCAAAAGTGGCTCCTTTCTTCTCTCAGTATTTTCTCCTCTTGGTGGGTGCTCCACCAACAGCCAACAAGTCTGAAAAGACGCCAAAACCACAAGGCAATCGGGTTTTAAGAGAGGGGGATCAAGGAGTTTGGAATTGACCCAAAATGGCCAATAAAACTACAGTTTCTAGGCATCTGAAATGATCCATTTATACATCCTTTCAGGAGATTTCACAGACTCTGAGATCTTCATACATCAGCATACATTTATACCACATTCATTCAGGAGATTTCACAGACTCTGAGATATTCATACGTCACCATCCATTTATACCACATCCTATAAGGAGATTTCACAGACCCTGAAATGTTCATACGTCAGCATCCATTTATACCACATCCTTTCAGGAGATTTCACAGACTCTGAGATGTTCATACGTCAGCATCCATTTCAGGAGATTTCACAGACTCTGAGATGTTCATACATCAGCAACCATTTATACATCCTTTCAGGAGATTTCACAGACTCTGAGATGTTCATACGTCAGCATTGATTTCTACCACATCCTTTCAGGAGATTTCACAGACTCTGAGATGTTCATACATCAGCATACATTTCTACCACATTCTTTCAGGAGATGTCACAGACTCTGAGATGTTAATACGTCAGCATCCATTTATACCACATCCTTTCAGAAGATTTCACAGACTCTGAAATGTTCATATGTCAGCATCCATTTATACCACATCCTTTCAGGAGATTTCACAGACTCTGAGATGTTCATACGTCAGCATCCATTTCAGGAGATTTCACAGACTCTGAGATGTTCATACATCAGCAACCATTTATACATCCTTTCAGGAGATTTCACAGACTCTGAGATGTTCATATGTCAGCATTGATTTCTACCACATTCTTTCAGGAGATTTCACAGACTCTGAGATGTTCATACATCAACATTCATTTATACTACATCCTTTCAGGAGATTTCACAGACTCAGATGTTCATACATCGGCATTCATTTATACCACATCCTTTCAGGAGATTTCACAGACTCTGAGATGTTCATACGTCAGCATTCATTTATACCACATCCTTTCAGGGGATTTCACAGACTCTGAGATGTTCGTACGTCAGCATCCATTTCTACCACATCCTTTCAGGAGATTTCACAGACTCTGAGATGTTCATACTTCCGCATTCATTTATACCACATCCTTTCAGGAGATTTCACAGACTCTGAGATGTTCATACGTCAGCATTCATTTATACCACATTCTTTCAGGAGATTTCCCAGACTCTGAGATGTTCATACGTCAGCATCCATTTCAGGAGATTTCACAGACTCTGAGATGTTCATACATCAGCAACCATTTATACATCCTTTCAGGAGATTTCACAAACTCTGAGATGTTCATACGTCAGCATTGATTTCTACCACATCCTTTCAGGAGATTTCACAGACTCTGAGATGTTCATACATCAGCATACATTTCTACCACATTCTTTCAGGAGATTTCACAGACTCTGAGTTGTTAATACGTCAGCATCCATTTATACCACATCCTTTCAGGAGATTTCACAGACTCTGAAATGTTCATATGTCAGCATCCATTTATACCACATCCTTTCAGGAGATTTCACAGACTCTGAGATGTTCATACGTCAGCATCCATTTCAGGAGATTTCACAGACTCTGAGATGTTCATACGTCAGCATCCATTTATATCACATCCTTTCAGGAGATTTCACAGACTCTGAGATGTTCATACGTCAGCATTCATTTATACCACATCCTTTCAGGAGATTTCACAGACTCTGAGATGTTCATACGTCAGCATTCATTTATACCACATCCTTTTATTTTTTATTTTATTGTACATTTGTTGACCGGGCTAGTCTAACTGGATACATATCCATTTTCAGCAGAGGCCTGGGGAGAAAAGCTCCACGCACAAATACATTAAGGCATTAAAAACTTAGAAAAAAATGACTAGCTTAAATTATACAGCATAACATGTAAAGAAAGTACATTTTGTGAATACTGTACAGAGACATTAGAGTAGATTTTGGAGATAAACATGTCTTATTTCAATAGAGGGGTTACAAATACAATCAGGCAACAGTTAAACATAGTAATTAAGCATCAACATTCATTTGAGAGAAAAAATAAAAAACAATAAGTAAGAAAAATAAAAATAGAGACTAGAAAGGACAATAATGCAGGTAAGAAGGGGTTAGTAGTTGATAGTCAATGACTCTCAAGGTGGGGTATTTGTTATAAAGCATGAGAGGAGGTGAGGAGAAGTAGTGAAGAGTCTTTTCAATCAGGCTTTGAGCAGGACCACGCCATTGTCTTTTTAGGTAATGTTTGAGGTGTTTCTTAAAGAGTTGTATAGATGAGAGAGAAGTGAGTGTATTTGGAAGCTTATTCCAGATTCTACCAACAACATTGGAAAAGAGTGAATCTCCTGCTTTGTTATTAGATATATTGTTGGCAATCTGTAACTTATTAGCTGAGCGTAGTGTTGTAAGATTTTTGTATGGGGAGATCAGATTAGATAGGATAGGGGTGATGGTGGGGTGGTGCAGAATTTTTTGTGCAATCAGCAGTTGATTGTATTGTAGTTGGTTTTGTAGTTCTAACCAACTGAGTTGTTGAAGGTTGAGACAGTGGTGAGTTCTATAAGGGGAGCCAGTGGCAAATCTAGTAATATTATTATAGCTAGTTTCCAGTTTGGAAAGGTTAAGCTTAGATAGATTGGTATAAATGGCAGATGCATAGAACAGGGTAGAAGTAAGCTGAGTCTGGGCAATAGATTTCCTAGCTAGTGGGGTAAGGAAGGGTTTTATTCTATACAGGGAGCCTAGTTTTTTATTGATGGTTTTTATAGTATTGTTAATATGGACATCGAAGCTGAGGTTATGGTCAATAGTTATGCCGAGGAGACGAGCGGTAGAGTCTGGGGAAATACAAGTACCATTGTTAGAGGTAATGGTAAAGTGGATTTGCGGTGATTTTCGGTTGGGAGTAAATAGTAAAAGTTTTGTTTTTTTTGCGGTTGAGGAGGACGCAGCGTTGGGTAAACCATATTTCTACTTTATTAAATACAGTTTGGGTAAGGGTCTGGAGGGAGGAGGAAGATTTGGCAGTACAGATAAGTGTAGAGTCATCAGCATATTGTATACAGGAAGTTTGTGGAAAAGCAGTGTGGAGATCATTAATGAAAATGGAAAAAAGAAGAGGTCCTAGGATAGAGCCTTGGGGTACTCCAGTGTCCACCGGGAGGGGTGGGGATAGTTTATTGTCCCAGAGTACTGCCTGCTTTCTGTTTTCAAGATAGGATTTAAACCAAAGGATTGCTTGTTGGTCAAGATGTGCTTTTAGTGTATTGATAAGTAGGTTATGATTAACCATGTCGAAGGCTTTTGATAGATCAATAAATAGAGCAGATGAGAGAGAGTTGTTGTTTCGATACTTGTTAATACAGTCAGTAAAAGTTAGCAGGGCAGAAGTAGTGCTATGAAAGGGCCTAAAACCGTGTTGGCAATTAGCAAGAAAGTTATTGTGGAGAAGGTGCTGAAGTAGTTGATGGTGGATACATTTTTCCATGATTTTAGCTAAAGGGGAGAGTAAAGCAATTGGACGGTAGTTGGAGATATCAGTGGATTTACCTCCTTTGTGTAGGGGGATTATATGGGAGATTTTCCATAAGGAAGGGATGTAACCTTCTGAGATAGTTCTGTTTATAAGGATAGAAACAGGGTATGCGATGGCTTTAGCAGCAATTTGAAGGTATTCTGCTGGGAGACAGTCAGCAGAAGGGGTGCAGGGTTTGCAGATAAAGGTAGTTGGTACTGGTTGTAAATGAAAGGGGGGCAGAGAATCGTTGGTATGTTGTGTAGGAGTGGGGGTAGGGGGTGATAGTGTTTTAGTAAGGGTTTGAATGGCTTCAATGAAGTAGTTGTTAAAAGCTTTTAGGAGATTTCACAGGCTCTGAGATGTTCATACATCAGCATCCATTTATACATCCTTTCAGGAGATTTCAGACTCTGAGATGTTCATACATCAGCATCCATTTCTACCACATCCTTTCAGGAGATTTCACAGACTCTGAGATGTTCATACATCAGTATCCATTTTTACCACATCCTTTCAGGAGATTTCCCAGACTCTGAGATGTTCATACATCAGCATCCATTTCTACCACATCCTTTCAGGAGATTGCACAGACTCTGAGATGTAACTACTTCAGCATCCATTTATACCACATCCTTTGGACAGTGGAATTACAGACACAAAGACAGCACTGGTTGTGGGGAGAATTAGAAAACAAACAAAGGAGAACAGTTACACCAAGATAGAGCATAGAGTGGCATGGTCTGTATCACACTGCCTTTGCATTGTGTGGGAGGAAGTCAGACAGCACACTGGCCACCCTTCCACTGGGCCCGTCCTGAGATGGTGATTGTACAAACTGTTAACTACAACAAAGAAGGTAGGGTCCCTAGAACTACCAGCTGCTGTGGCACTTCTCCCTGTAGTCCTATCATGGAACACATTCTCTGTATGAACTCTCTTTATCCCAGTACACAGACTTCCTCTTCCATTAAAAGTCAACCCCTCCCTTTGGATACCTTCCTCAGATTTAGTAAGCTGGAATGAGAGAGATGTGTCTGTTGCACCCATCTTTAATTGTGATCCTGCCTAGTTTCCCTTCCATTGTAATGCTGTTATACTTCACCAAGTGTGACTCACAGTTAGGCTTTCTGCTGCAAAGTGTTCATTCCCTGGAAATAGCCCCTTTCATGTCATAACCAGCACCTTTGGACATCTGTGAATCCAGTTCAGGTTTGCTTCTATTGCCAAACTCTTCTCTTGAGATAACTGAATTATCAGCCTCTGTTGGCAGTATGGGTACTACCTGGGTCAGCCCCCATGACTTCTTCATGTACCTAACTCTATGCCTGACTGCAGGTAACTATGTACGTCATGTACCTATCTCCATGTCTGACTACAGGTAACTATGTACTTCATGTACCTATCTCCATGTCTGACTGCAGGTAACTATGTATGGCATGTGCCTATCTCCATGTCTGACTGCAGGTAACTGTATACGTCATGTACCTATCTCCATGTCTGACTGCATGTAACTATGTACGTCATGTACCTATCACCATGTCTGACTGCATAAAACTATGTACTTAATGTACCTATCTCCATGTCTGACTGCAGGTAACTATGTATGTCATGTGCCTATATCCCTGTCTGACTGCAGGTAACTATGTACTTAATGTACCTATCTCCATGTCTGACTGCAGGTAACTATGTACGTCATGTACCTATCTGCATGTCTGACTGCAGGTAACTATGTACGTCATGTACCTATCTCCATGTCTGACTGCAGGTAACTATGTACTTAATGTACCTATCTCCATGTCTGACTGCAGGTAACTATGTACTTCATGTGCCTATCTCCATGTCTGACTGCAGGTAACTATGTACATCATGTACCTATCTCCATGTCTGACTGCAGGTAACTATGTACGTCATGTACCTATCTCCATGTCTGACTGCAGGTAACTATGTACGTCATGTACCTATCTCCATGTCTGACTGTAGGTAACTATGTACGTCATGTACCTATCTCCCTGTCTGACTGCAGGTAACTATGTATGTCATGTGCCTATCTCCATGTCTGACTGCAGGTAACTATGTACGTCATGTACCTATCTCCCTGTCTGACTGCAGGTAACTATGTATGTCATGTGCCTATCTCCATGTCTGACTGCAGGTAACTATGTACATCATGTACCTATCTCCATGTCTGACTGTAGGTAACTATGTACGTCATGTACCTATCTCCCTGTCTGACTGCAGGTAACTATGTATGTCATGTACCTATCACCATGTCTGACTGCAGGTAACTATGTATGTCATATACCTATCTCCATGTCTGACTGCAGGTAACTATGTATGTCATGTACCTGTCTCCATGTCTGACTGCAGGTAACTATGTACTTCGTGTACCTATCTCCATGTCTGACTGCAGGTAACTATGTACGTCATGTACCTATCACCATGTCTGACTGCAGGTAACTATGTATGTCATGTGCCTATCTCCATGTCTGACTGCAGGTAACTATGTACGTCATGTACCTATCTCCATGTCTGACTGCAGATAACTGTGTATATCATGAACCTATCTCCATGTCTGACTACAGGTAACTATGTACGTCATGTACCTATCTCCATGTCTGATTGCAGGTAACTATGTACGTCATGTACCTATCTCCATGTCTGACTGCAGGTAACTATGTACTTCGTGTACCTATCTCCATGTCTGACTGCAGGTAACTATGTATGTCATGTGCCTAGATCCATGTCTGACTGCAGGTAACTATGTACGTCATGTACCTATCTCCATGTCTGACTGCAGGTAACTATGTACGTCATGTACCTATCTCCATGTCTGACTGCATGTAACTGTATACGTCATGTACCTATCTCCATGTCTGACTACAGGTAACTATGTACTTCGTGTACCTATCTCCATGTCTGACTGCAGGTAACTATGTATGTCATGTACCTATCACCATGTCTGACTGCAGGTAACTATGTATGTCATGTACCTATCTCCATGTCTGACTGCAGGTAACTATGTACGTCATGTACCTATCTCCATGTCTGACTGCAGGTAACTATGTACGTCATGTACCTATCTCCATGTCTGACTGCATGTAACTATGTACGTCATGTACCTATCTCCATGTCTGACTGCAGGTAACTATGTACTTCATGTACCTATCTCCATGTCTGATTGCAGGTAACTATGTACATCATGTACCTATCACCATGTCTGACTGCAGGTAACTATGTACGTCATGTACCTATCTCCATGTCTGACTGCAGGTAACTATGTACGTCATGTACCTATCTCCATGTCTGACTGCAGGTAACTATGTATGTCATGTGCCTATCTCCCTGTCTGACTGCAGGTAACTATGTACTTAATGTACCTATCTCCATGTCTGACTGCAGGTAACTATGTACGTCATGTACCTATCTCCATGTCTGACTGCAGGTAACTATGTACGTCATGTACCTATCTCCATGTCTGACTGCAGGTAACTATGTACGTCATGTACCTATCACCATGTCTGACTGCAGGTAACTATGTATGTCATGTGCCTATCTCCATGTCTGACTGCAGGTAACTATGTATGTCATGTACCTATCTCCCTGTCTGACTGCAGGTAACTATGTACGTCATGTACCTATCTGCATGTCTGACTGCAGGTAACTATGTACGTCATGTACCTATCTCCATGTCTGACTGCAGGTAACTATGTACGTCATGTACCTATCTCCATGTCTGATTGCAGGTAACTATGTACGTCATGTACCTATCTCCCTGTCTGACTGCAGGTAACTATGTATGTCATGTGCCTATCTCCATGTCTGACTGCAGGTAACTATGTACTTCATGTACCTATCTCCCTGTCTGACTGCAGGTAACTATGTACGTCATGTACCTATCTCCCTGTCTGACTGCAGGTAACTATGTACGTCATGTACCTATCTGCATGTCTGACTGCAGGTAACTATGTACGTCATGTACCTATCTGCATGTCTGACTGCAGGTAACTATGTACGTCATGTACCTATCTCCATGTCTGACTGCAGGTAACTATGTACGTCATGTACCTATCTCCATGTCTGATTGCAGGTAACTATGTACGTCATGTACCTATCTCCCTGTCTGACTGCAGGTAACTATGTATGTCATGTGCCTATCTCCATGTCTGACTGCAGGTAACTATGTACTTCATGTACCTATCTCCCTGTCTGACTGCAGGTAACTATGTACGTCATGTACCTATCTCCCTGTCTGACTGCAGGTAACTATGTACGTCATGTACCTATCTGCATGTCTGACTGCAGGTAACTATGTACGTCATGTACCTATCTCCATGTCTGACTGCAGGTAACTATGTACGTCATGTACCTATCACCATGTCTGACTGCAGGTAACTATGTATGTCATGTGCCAATCTCCATGTCTGACTGCAGGTAACTATGTACGTCATGTACCTATCTCCATGTCTGACTGCAGGTAACTATGTACGTCATGTACCTATCACCATGTCTGACTGCAGGTAACTATGTATGTCATGTGCCTATCTCCATGTCTGACTGCAGGTAACTATGTATGTCATGTACCTATCTCCCTGTCTGACTGCAGGTAACTATGTACGTCATGTACCTATCTCCCTGTCTGACTGCAGGTAACTATGTACGTCATGTACCTATCTCCATGTCTGACTGCAGGTAACTATGTACGTCATGTACCTATCTCCATGTCTGACTGCAGGTAACTATGCACGTCATGTACCTATCTCCATGTCTGACTGCAGGTAACTATGTATGTCATGTACCTATCTCCATGTCTGACTGCAGGTAACTATGTACGTCATGTACCTATCTCCATGTCTGACTGCAGGTAACTATGTACGTCATGTACCTATCTCCATGTCTGAATGCAGGTAACTATGTACGTCATGTACCTATCACCATGTCTGACTGCATGTAACTATGTATGTCATGTGCCTATCTCCCTGTCTGACTGCATGTAACTATGTACTTCATGTACCTATCTCCATGTCTGATTGCAGGTAACTATGTACGTCATGTACCTATCTGCATGTCTGACTGCAGGTAACTATGTACGTCATGTACCTATCTCCATGTCTGACTGCAGGTAACTATGTACGTCATGTACCTATCTCCCTGTCTGACTGCAGGTAACTATGTACGTCATGTACCTATCTGCATGTCTGACTGCAGGTAACTATGTACGTCATGTACCTATCTGCATGTCTGACTGCAGGTAACTATGTACGTCATGTACCTATCTCCATGTCTGATTGCAGGTAACTATGTACGTCATGTACCTATCTTCATGTCTGACTGCAGGTAACTATGTACGTCATGTACCTATCTCCATGTCTGACTGCAGGTAACTATGTATGTCATGTACCTGTCTCCATTTCTGACTGCAGGTAACTATGTACGTCATGGACCTATCTCCATGTCTGACTGCAGGTAACTATGTACGTCATGTACCTATCTCCATGTCTGACTGCAGGTAACTATGTATGTCATGTACCTATCTTCTGTCTGACTGCAGGTAACTATGTATGTCATGTACCTATCTCCATGTCTGACTGCAGGTAACTATGTATGTCATGTGCCTATGTCCATGTCTGACTGCAGGTAACTATATACGTCATGTACCTATCTCTATGTCTGACTGTAGGTAACTATGTACGTCATGTACCTATATCCTACCTATCTCCATGTCTGACTGTAGGTAACTATGTACGTCATGTACCTATATCCATGTCTGACTGCAGGTAGCTATGTATGTCATGTACCTATCTCCATGTCTGACTGCAGGTAACTATGTACGTCATGTACCTATCTCCATGTCTGACTGCAGGTAACTATGTACGTCATGTACCTATATCCATGTCTGACTGCAGGTAACTGTGTATGTAAGGTGCTATATAATTTCCTAGCAGGACATCTGCTGGGATATCAGCACAAGCTATCACCTGCCTGTCTTCCTCTTTTCGTCTTACTCCAAATGAACTCTGGTCAGTAACACCAGAAAAGATAACCCTTTACATAGCTCTAACTGGAGAGTACTGCCCAGGCAAGTAATGTTTCTGTATAACAACCACATTCTTAGGAATAGTTCTCTCATGCAGTATCCCTGTTTGCCGTAATTACTTTAACCTGTAGAAAGATGGGGCACAGACACTTGTAACAATCTGGAGCAACTGAAGTTTCAAGATAACCCACCACAATGTTGGTACCACATGTGCTAGCTCAGTTGTATGTATTTTTTCCTTCCTGTCCCTGTGGACCTTTGTATCATGACTCTCCCACTACAGTGGAAACATCAAACTCCAGGCCTATGGCAGATAGTGGAGTCAGTGACTTCTCCTTTGCCTGTGGAAGCTGATGTCACTCTTTAAACTACTTCATGGGTTCCCTTGTACCCTGTTTAGTGCTAGGTAAACTTCTCTTTTGCAGCTCTACCTTGCTTTCTACATTGAGGTCGCCCTTTTCCTCATCTCTACAGTTGAGGCACATGCTCAGTCCGTTAAATAGACCCTCGTATCCTCAGGCGAGGTACTGACAGCTGCTTCCTAATCAGAAAGCTTCTCAGCATTTCAAAAGTGGCAACTAAAAATCCATTCAGCAATCCAAGAAACGAAGTGCCTATTTCAACAGCGAAATGACCGACATATTATCTTGTTGTTTTCTTTCTGCGTTTTCTTAACTTTTTTCTTTCGGTTTCACATGTGAGATTAAAACACTTTAAATGGGCACACATTTTACTTTACAACTGTGAGTGCAACCAGTCTGACATGTTATTACTTTACCCACAAGTAGTTCAGTTAAAAATGTCACCTGTTTCCCTTGGTAAATTTCATTAATTTTACACAATTTTTTCAGATGCCCAAATAAAATTTTCAGAGTCATTCCCTTCCTTATAATACGGAATTGGCATTAGATTGAGTTTCTACCCTTACTACTAATGTACATTTTCAGAAGTGTCACAAGTTCTCAGTCGTTCTGACAATGTTTTTTCGCCTTTTTGTATTCCTGTCCTGCCTCAGCTGTTTCATGGTGTTTTTTCCTTTCCTCCTCTGCAGCCTCATATCATCTCATTCTCTCAGCTGCTTTCATTTCCGTACATCTTCTTTCCTGTTCCACCTCCCATCTTTTTAATTCAAGTTGCATCTGCAGTCACCTTTCGCTGCACGCTACACACCTAGACAGCCTTTCAGGCTGTCTCCACATCTGCTGAACTGAACTTCACCTGTAGCCAAAGCATCTATTCATTCACCCTTGCTTACACCACTATGTGCAAGCCTTTCTGCTTTATTTATTTATTATTTATTTACTCACTTATAGACATTTGATTACAAGGAAAGTCCGACTAGGTAGGAGCCCATTTTCAGCAGAAGGCTGGGGAGAAAAGCTTTGAATTATTTCAATACATTTTAACAAAAATAATTTAACAATCTTCAAAAAGAAAACAAAAATATCATCTGCAGTTTAAGTAATTATAACAAATTAGATATAATATAAAAACACTGGTTAAACATCATTAAACGGTATCGACAGTTTGCAGAGAAAGTAAAGATAAGTTAGTCTTATACAAACAGGAACTGCAATATGAAGAGAGGTAAAAACAGGCTTATGGAATATTTAGAGTGAAAGTCAGGGAAGAGGATTAGATAGCGGTAAGGAAGTAGGTGAAGAAGGGAGAATAAGGCGGTATACGGAATAAAAAGGTACGTGTTCACATTTAGGGATAGAGTTTGTCCTGGTTTTGATCAAGAACAGAGCCACATTTTAGCTAGGAAGTCTTTCAGAGCTGTTTTGAAAGATGGGAGGGAGGCTATTGACCTGATGAGTACAGGTAAGGAGTTCCAAGCTTTGGCAGCCATGTGCTAGTACAGACAATGCCCAGCAGATTCGCTAGGCTTGTAGACAGGAGTTTTTAGTCACTGAATCTCAATGACAGACTGGGAACATAGTTGTCTAAAATGTTTTTTTTTACTGCTGGAGAGGCAGATGGATGCTGGATAATTTTATAGGTGCTAAGAAGCTGTGTATGTGTTAGTTAATGTGGCAGTTCTTACTAATTTAGGTTTTTCAGTGCTATGCAGTGGTGGATTCTGAAAGCGGCATTTGCTGCAAATTTAGCAACTTTGCTATAGCATTTGCTATGACATGAACCTGATAAGTTGAGCTTCTGCCAGATTAAAAGGAAGGTCACAGAGAGCTGTGAAGAAAAGTACTTCAGGAATAAAAAAAAGCGAATAATGGTGCAGGGAATGGCCATGGGTTCAGTACTCATTGATGTATTCATCTCAGATATCTGAAGCACTAAAAGATCAAGCTCAATCTATTTGCTGATGTTGTAAAGTAGGTGCACCACTGAAGGCTAGTGGAACAGTCTAAGGGAGGATTTAAACAGGTTACTCAACTGTACTGAACCATGGCATTTGAGGTTCAGTACATACACATGAAAAGTACTGCATCTATGGTGCAGAACTTCAAAAGTCAGATGTCAGTCAGGATAGTAGAACTATTGAAAACAGAAGAGGATAAGGATCCAGGGGCTTTTTCCTTCCTGTATTAGTCCGAAAAAAGTAAAGTGAGGGAGCTGAGGAATCAACAAACAGCATGTTGGAGTTTATCCTCAAGAGGATGGACACCATAATTAAGCAGGTAATGGTCCTGTCATACTAGGTCCTGCTTAGACTAGACCATGTGACTGTGCCTTCTTATAAAGGTCATACATGAGGAGGGCTGAAAGTAGTCCAGAGAAAAGGCACCAGAATGGTGTATGTAATAGAGGGAAAACATTATAACCAGAGACTAGAGGAGGTGGCATCTGTCTTACTGGAGACTAGATAGGATGTGGGGGTATGTGATAGGTGCATAAGGTCATACCTGGGTAATGCAAAGGTTAATCCAAAACAGGAGGGAATAAGATGCAAAGTGTATAATCCATGAAAGGACTTCCCCATGGAGAAATTGTGGTTCCATGGTATGGACTACCAGAAAGGACACAGATATCACTGAATCCATGAAAGGACTTCCCCATGGAGAAATTGTGGTTCCATGGTATGGACTACCAGAAAGGACACAGATATCACTGAGTCCATGAAAGGACTTCCCCGTGGATACATTGTGGTTCCATGGTATGGACTATCAGAAAGGACACAGATATCACTGAGTCCATGAAAGGACTTCCCCGTGGATACATTGTGGTTCCATGGTATGGACTACCTGAAAGGACACAGATATCACTGAGTCCATGAAAGGACTTCCCCGTGGATACATTGTGGTTCCATGGTATGGACTACCAGAAAGGACACAGATATCACTGAATCCATGAAAGGACCTCCCCGTGGATACATTGTGGTTCCATGGTATGGACTACCAGAAAGGACACAGATATCACTGAGTCCATGAAAGGACTTCCCCGTGGATACATTGTGGTTCCATGGTATGGACTACCTGAAAGGACACAGACATCACGGAAGCCATGAAAGGACATCTCCATGGAGACAATTATGGTTCCACGGTTTAGACTACAACAGAGGACAGAGATATCGGAACTGGAATTCACCAATGCACTCAAGAGGCAAGGGGAAAGAAAGAGAGAGTTTCAAAGCAGGCAGAATATTAAAGGCTGACTAGATAGGCTAATTGATTTGTTTTGCCATTAGACTAATAAGGAATGGTATAGTTTAAGACAGACTAGCTGGAATAAGAAGTTAAACACTTGATGTAAGAGATCCAGTGCTAGGTTCTGGCTGAGCAGGTGTTTTTATTTGAAAAGAGAAGTGAGGCAGTGTTGCACTCAACCCTTTGTTATATGTACATTATGTTCATAGTATGCTTTGTTTCTGTACAAAAGTGTGTAGGTGATAGATTTACACATTTAGCCAAAGAACAGAAGTCAGAATCAAACCCTGTACCTTGTATCAGAAAGGTAAAGACCTTAGCCATTATGCCAAACCATGGGCATAATCTCATATTAAGTGTTTGTTGGCAAAAGTCAAAAAAGAGTGGAAGGAGTGTTTGTGAAATGGAAGACAGAGAAGTTTAAACAGTTTAAGTAAGCAAAACAGAACGTGAATGAGTTCTAGTAGACCCAAAGGAGTCAATGTATAGAGATAAAGCAGGGTAAATTCTCAGTTGGATTGGAGGAAATAGTAAGTAATCCATGGATTTTACAAATCGATGTTATACCTTTATTTTGATATAAAGGACTTGTTTTTCTTATACTAATGAATTAGGAAATTAGTCATTTGTAGTTAAAGTTCAAAGTAATATGGATACAGGAGCTAAGCAATACTGAAATAACTATTTTATGTAGTTCTAAGGGTGTAGATTGGTTAGGAGTGGTACATCCAAACTGTCTCCCTTTTATCTTCATGGTGTAGATTGTTATATCACGATGCATGTGGTCAGAAAGTCCACTTTCTGCATCACTCTGAGGTTTATTACTTCAGTATATGCAGCTGATTGACTATGTACATCTTGTTTTGTTTAAGCATCGGAAGTGAATCTTTCAGTTTGAGTTACTTACGCTGCTATTGGTTCAAGGCTCCATGTGTCTGCTGTGTGAGATCGCATAGTATGGGATAAGGGAATTCACCTTTCTCCCCTATTGTGTGACATCAGAGCTCATATATTTAAAATGACAAGGGTATGTGAATGCGGACGGCCTTGATCCTGCAAAAACACACCCTTATAGCCTTTTTTTTAATGTGTTTACTTAATCTTTGATTGATTTTTATGTACTTTAAATGTGAGGCATGCAGGACAGGTAGTTTACAATTAATTATATTTGCTATATTGATTAGTCAAAGGGATGGTGTTAATTGGCTGTTCAATACAGGGACACAAGGCTGGTAGGTGGAAGGTGTGTGATGGAAACTGACGTTATGGAAAACAAACAAAGAATTAAGTTGTGACAGGAAGAACTATTGTATTGGATTATTCAGATGACTTTTTTGTTTTAACACTATAAGAAGGAAGAGAAGAATAACTAATGGTTATGTGTAAAAAAGAAAAAAGAATCTCTATATTGTATGAGTATGGAGTTTTATTTTTATATAGAAATGTAAAGTACGGAACACTAGAAAGTTTTATGTTAATTTAAAGATAAAATAATTATTGTGTTGTATGAAATATTACTAATAGATTCATAGGTTGATAGGTAAGTACTAGGCATTTGGTCAGCAGACCATTTCAAGCTTACCCAAAAAAACCCTATTCAAAATTGCCCTTAAAGCAAAATAACATACCCAACACACTAGTAATAAGTGACTCTATAGTCAGGCACACTGACGTCCCACTCACTGGGCTGAACAAGGAAAAGGTTACTGTTAGCTGCCTTTCAGGTGCCAGGATCCACCACATAACACAAACACTCAGGTCACTCCAGAACAGGTACAAATATGACTCTGTCATTGTCCATGTTGGTGTGAATGACCTAAGCCGTACCTCCCTGGACTACATGAAAAGAGGCATTGAGGAGCTCTCTGATCACGTAGCCCTGGCCGGTATGACCCTAACCCTGAGTAGCATCCTGCCCTCACTAAGAATGATACCAAGGTATAGAGAAATATTATCAATTTCAACAATTGGCTAAGCTTCTGGTGTCATTCAAAGGGGATCCAGTGTCTGTCAGCCTGGAATGACATGCTCGACAAGCCACGCTGCTTCACTAGAGATGGCTTGCACTTGTCACCCTTAGGCTTTCAAATACTGGCCAAGGCTCTTGCCACCCCCATAGTGCCTTTTTTAGGGAAGGCTCAAAAGACAAACCCACCTCCGTAAATCGCACGAGTAACAAAAAACTGAGGGTAATGCCAGAAGTCTAAACTTCAAAATGCACGCACTCGAGGCACTCTTCAGTATGGCGAAAATTGATATATGTGCAGTAACAGAAACCTGGTTTAAGGCTCCAGAGATTACCCCAGCACTACCAGGCTACAACTCATACCATACATTTTGACCACAAAACCTGGACCGAAATACTAAAGGTGGGGGAGTATCCATATTCATCAAGGATACTCACACTTCCAGGTTAGTGGCACAGCACAATGCTTCAGACATCATCCATGTGCAACTAACAATGGGCAAAACTGTTGTTCAAATTATAGCTTGTTACAGATCACCCACCATGTCCCAGGATCCCTACTCCACATTCCTGGAAACACTGGGAAATGTAAAGGTCCTACCAAACACCCTGATATTGGGTGATTTCAATTACCCAAACATTAACTGGGAGAACTACTCAAGTACAAACTCCCTTGCCCAACATTTCCTAGAATTTATAAACTCAAACACCCTGGATCAACTGGTCAGCACCCCCACCAGAGGTGACAACATATTGGACCTGGTCATCACCAACATGGGCAACACCTCGCTGGTTAGATCTGACCATAAACTAATCACTCTGGATATCAACATTCCGCCACCACCCCTGGTCAAAGAAACCACTGTGAAAAACTTTTCAAAAGCAAACTTCACGTTACTTAAGACCGAGGTGGGAAGTTTCAAAGCCCCCAAGCTAAAGGATAACGCTGTCCAGGCTGTAAAATCCTTTACTAATGCACTCTACAGGCACCTACACGAATGCATGGATCGTGCTATCCCAAACAAAACCAAGACTCACTTCTCCAAGAAAAGGAAACCAGTCTGGTGGACCCCTGCCATAAACAAGCTATACAATAGAAGGAGGAAACTAGTACAGAAAAGAGTAAAATCCCAAGAAGGGAAGACATCCCTGATCAGTATCAGCAAGAAACTACGTTCCCTCATAAAATCATCCAAGGCTAGCTTCGAACGAAAAATTGCCATGGACGCCAAAGATAACCACAAGGCATTCTTTAGCTATGTCAAGAATCTAAGTGGCAATTCTCAGATCTGCTCAGAGTTAGTGCAGAATGGCACAAAATACACTGAACCAACAGATATAGCCAACAACTTGGCAGACAGGTTCATTGCAAACTTCACCACCCTCTCACCCCCAAAAGGGCCTATAACTATACCAGAAGAATGTAGTGCCCCTGAAATCACAGACACTCAGGTTAAAACAGCCCTCTCCTAAGCCAAAAACACAGCATCAGTGGGACCGGATGGTGTCCCAGGCTGTGTCCTACACAAGTTCAAAGATGAACTAACCCCTCACCTAAACACACTGTTTAATCTCAGCATCTCTACAGGCTATATGCTCACAGAGTGGCACACAGCAATGGTTATTCCACTCCACAAAGGTGGAGCCACACAGGACCCCAGGAACTATCGCCCTATAAGCCTGACTAGCTTGGTCTGCAAAGTTATGAAGCGCATCATCAAGGATCTCATTAACAGAGACATTGGGAACCTCCAAACACTGGACCCTACCCAGTTCGGCTTTGTTAAGGGCATATCATGCCTCCTAAACCTGGTGGACTTCTTTGAGACAGTTACCAAGGCTATAGAAGAGGGAAAGATGGTCCACATAGTCTACCTAGACCTCACAAAGGCATTCAACACCATTCCCCACTCAGGTATTATAGACAAGCTCACCAGCCTGAAGATAAACCCCTATGTCACAAGATGAGTTGCCAACTGGCTCACGGACAGAACCCACATGGTAAGAGTTGCGGGAGCAAGGTCTGACTCTAAACCGGTTACAAGTGGCATTCCCCAGGGCACACTCCTAGGACCTCTCCTATTTGGCGTATACTCGGCATAGTGAGACCACTTACAGGGAAGCAGAACTTGTATGCAATCACACTAGACATACTCAGTATATGCATAATTAGAAGAGTCCAGTTACCATTCCCACACTAAAACCTTGTCTGCATAGGAGAGTTCTCACTTGCTTAATGAGGCTTCATATCAATGCCCAAAGCGTGGCCTGCAATAGTGTGGGGGGTGGCAGCTTTCCTCAAACATGTGCAAGCAGGCCTCCCTGTTGTACGACCTCACTGAGCACCCCCCCCCCCAACTAAAAAATCTATTCTCTGCTTGGTACAGGGACATCTGATGGGTGGACTGATCCACTGAATCAAACACCTGCGGGATGCTGTCAACAGGAACCTAAGCGATTTTGGGTAATTGCAACTATATAGCCAAACTGGAGGCTGAACTCTCTTAACTCAGGACTGGCAAGACCAGACAGGATGAGAAGGTAACCACACACACAGCAAACCCAGTCCCACATAGACCTACCACAACTGCAAACCAAACACATAATAACACAAAGACATACTCGGAGGCTCTAACAAAAAACTTACCAAAACAGAGGCCCCCAAAGCAGACACCCAAAAATCCACCACCTCAAAACATAACACATGCAACACATACTTCAATAAATCAGTGTGTCAAACAATCACAGCCCTTAAGGCCAAACACTATGCCTGATACACTAGTAATAGGTGACTCTATAGTCAGACACACTGACGTTCCGCTTACCAGGCTGAACGAGGAGAGGGTAATGGTGAGCTGCCTATCGGGAGCTAGGATCCGCCACATAACACACGCACTCAGGTCACTCCAAAGCAAGTACAAATATGAGTCTGTCATTGTCCATGCCGGCGTGAATGACCTGAGACGTACCTCCCTGGACTACATGAAAAGAGACACAGAGGAGCTCTCTGATTATGTAGCCCAGGCTGGTATGACCCTGACCCTGAGCAGCATCTTGCCCTCACCAAGATTGATGCCACAATACAAAGACAAGGTGATCAGCTTTAATAATTGGCTCAAATACTGGTGTCATTCTAGGGGGATCCAATGTCTGTCTGCTTGGGATGACATGCTGGACAAGCCACGCTGCTTCGCAAGGGATGGCTTGCATCTGTCACCACTGGGCTTTCAGATATTGGCTAAGGCTCTTGCCATCCCCATAGTGCCTTTTTTAGGCAAGGCTCAAAAGACAAACCCACCTCCTTAGAAAACAAAAATGGAAAAAAATTAAGGGTAATGCTGCTCAACGCCAGAAGTCTAAATCTCAAGATGCAGGCTCTCGAAGCACTCTTCAGTATGGTGAACATCGATGTCTGTGCAGTCACTGAAACCTGGTTCAAGGCTCTTGAGAGCACCCCAGCACTACCAGGCTATACCTCGTATCATGCTTTTCGGCCCCAAAACTCGGGCCAAACCAAAAAGGGAGGGGGAGTGTCCATATTCATCAAGGACACCCACACCTCCAGGTTAGTGGCAACACATGAAGCATCAGAGACCATCCAGGTGCAACTAACCATAGGCTAAACTGCTATACAACTGGTAGCATGGTACAGACCACCCTCCCAATCTCAGGAACCCCATTCAGCCTTCCTGAAGACATTGGAGGATATGAATGTCTCACCAAACACCATCATATTGGGAGACTTCAACTACCCTAACATAGACTGGGTGCATTATTCTAGCCCTAACACCCTAGCCCAAAGGTTCCTGGAATTCATAAATTCAAATGCAATGGAACAGCTAGTCACCTCTCCCACAAGGGGAGATAATATACTTGACCTGATCATCACAAACATGGGGACAAAGTGCTCTACACCGGAAGTATACCCCTCACTAGTGAGATCTGACCACAAACTAATCACCCTGGATATACATATCCCACCTCCACCCCCAACACAAAAGACTACAGTGAAAAACTTCTCAAAAGCCAACTTTACACTTCTTAAGACTGAAATGGTATCCTTTAAGCCCACTGGGCCAGTGAAAACCACATCCCACAATGCTGAATCCTTCACAAATGCTTTCTACAGACATCTCCAAGAATGCATGGATCATGCAATCCCAAATAAAACCAAGACCCGCTCCACCAAGGGTAGGCGTCCTGTCTGGTGGACCCCAGCCATAAACAAATTGTATAACGAAAGAAGGAAGCTACTGCACGTCAGAGCAAAATCCCATAAAGAGAAGGCATCTCTGATCAGCACTAGTAGAAAGCTACGTTCTCTCATAAAAACATCCAAGGCCACCTTTGAGAGAAAAATTGCTATGGACACTAAAGATAACCACAAGGCCTTCTTCTGCTATGTTAGAAACCTGGGCAGAAACCCTCAGATATGCTCAGAGTTAGTTCACAATGACAAAAAAATACACTGAACCCACAGATATTGCCAACATTCTGGCAGACAGGTTCAGTGCAAATTTCTCCCCTCCCTCACCTCCAAAAGAGGAAATACTTATCCCAGCTGAATGTAACCTCCCTGTCATCTCAGATGTCCAGGTGAGAACCGCCCTCAGCAAAGCTAAAAACACAGCATCAATGGGACCTGACGGTATCCTGGGTTGCATGCTACGTGAACTCCAAGTGGAGCTAAACCCGCACATAAAAATGCTATTTAATCTTAGCCTTACTACAGGATATGTACCTGAACACTGGTGTACAGCAACAGTGGTCCCACTCCACAAAGGAGGCACCTCTACAGACCCTGGTAACTACCGCCCCATAAGCTTAACCAGCCTGGTCTGCAAAGCTATGGAAAGAATCATTAGGGAACTCATAAACAGAGACATTGGGGACTTACAGACACTTGATCCCACCCAGTTCGGCTTTGTAAAGGGCAGATCCTGCCTTTTGAACCTGGTTGACTTTTTCGAAACAGTCACTAGAGCCATTGACGAGGGCAAAGCAGTCCATACAGCCTACCTGGACTTGGCTAAAGCTTTCGACACAATACCCCACTCAGGCATCATAGATAAGCTCAACAGCTTAAATGTAAATCCATATGTCACAAGATGAGTTGCAAACTGGCTAAAGGATAGAACCCATAAAGTCAAAATCGCTGGAGCCATGGCAGACTCAAAGCCAGTCACAAGTGGTGTCCCACAGGGCTCTGTCCTGGGACCCCTCTTGTTCGGCATTTATTTCTCAGATGTGAAAGCAAACATGGGAGGGTTGTGGCTGACAAAGTTCGCAGATGACTGCAAACTAGGTGCCATAGTCGATACACCAGCTGACACATACATCCTACAGAAAGGCCTCACTAAAACGGACAGCTGGTGCCGGAGTCATGGCCTTAATCTAAATGCCAAAAAATGTATAGTCATCCCCTTTGGGAAAAACAAAGTACCCACAAATTATCACATAGACAGTAACCCACTGAGTACGGAAAAAGTAATCAGAGACCTGGGGGCCCAAGTCGATAGTGACCTCTCATTTGACACCCACGTTGCCAAAGTGGTTAGAAAGACTTTCTACCTTGCCCACCTTATCCTGAAGGGATTCACATCCAGATCAAAGGAGGTCATTGTACCCCTGTACTCCTCCCTTATCAGGCCCATGATTGAGTACAATGCCCCATTTGGTATGTACCTCACCCGGCACTTGCAACAGTTGGAGAGACCCCAAAAGTACCTCACCAAGAGGATCAAGGGTCTCCAACATATGTCATATGCTGCCAGACTAAAGAAACTCCAGCTCTATTCAGTAGCATACCGCCTACTCAGAGGTGATCTGTGCCTGACGTACAAGGCCATGTCAAATCAGGAATTGATGGACATGCTCCACCTCAAAAAATCCAAATCCATCAGAACCACGAGAGCTAAAGATTTAAACCTCAGCACAAATATGAATAGGACTTGCTGGAGGGATAGATTCATAACTCAAAGGCTTCCCATACTCTGGAACAGAATCTCAGTTCATGTTAGGCAGAGCCCCTCACTGACTCTCTTCAAGAGGAATCTTGACGAGTGGATGGGAGATCGTAGGTTTACCCCGGGGGGTCATCTCTGTGTCACTACTAGACAGAGGCACAGTAAACTAATTCTATTATGTAAGGGGGTCTTCACTGTGTCACTACTAGACAGAGGCACAGTATTCTAAATCTATTCTGTACACTTTTGTACCATTACATGGGGTGGCGAAAGCCACATCACTATGGCTAGGCTTATAAATGCCCCAGGGCAGATAGCCTAGTACTAAACTATGAAACTATGAAACTTCTCAGAGGTACAGGCAAGCACAGGAGGACTATGGCTGACCAAGTTCACAGACGACTGCAAACCAGGGGCTATAACTGACTCTCCAGCTGACACAAACATCCTCCAAAAGGGTCTCACTGAGACAGATACCTGGTGTCAAAACCATGGCCTCAAGCTAAATGCCAAAAAGTGCATAGTCATCCCATTTGGAAAAAACAAAGTACCCACAAACTACCACATAGGTGGTAGCTCCCTAAATACAGAAGACTTAATAAGGGATCTGGGGACCCAAGTAGATAGTAAGCTCTCCTTTGATAATCACATTGCCAAAGTGGTTAGAAAATCCTTCTATGTGGCCCACTTAATCACAAAAGGGTTTGCATCCAGATCAAAAGAGGTCATTGGGCCCCTCTATGTATCACTCATCAGACCCATCATAGAGTACAATGCCCTATTTGGGATGTACCTTACAAGACACCTGCAGCAACTGGAAAGACCACAGAAGTACCTCACCAAGAGGATCACTAACCTCAAGCAGATGCCCTATGCAGCTCGACTGAAGAAACTCCAGCTGTACTCGGTTGCATACCGCCTACTTAGAGGTGATCTCTGCCTGACATACAAGGCCATGTCCAACCCAGAATTAATGGACATGCTCCACCTAAAGAAAACCATATCCCCTCGAGCCACACGCTCCAGGGATCTAAACCTCACCACAACAATAAACAGGACGTGCTGGAGGGATAGATTCCTGTCCCAGAGACTTCCCATGCTCTGGAACAAGATTCCAATCTACATTAGGCAGAGCTCCTCGCTAACCCTCTTCAAGAGAAACCTTGACGAGTGGATGGGAAACAGAAAGTTTACCCCAGGGATTACTTCAATGGCTCTGCTGGACAGAGGCACAGGGAACTAATCTAAGGGGGTGGTGAAAGCCAACACATTCTGGCTAGGCTTATAAATGCCTTCGGGCAGATAGCCTAGTACCTACCTATGAACTATCTAGCCTCAAGGAGGCCAAGACAAAATAAACAGGAGAGAATCTGAGGCTGCCTAAGTATTTAGGTTTGCCTTGAAGGTGGCAGGGGTGTTACTCTGATTAGCATATAATGGAAGTTTGTTTCAGGGTTGAGGAATATGTTGTGATATAATAACTTGTCTTATATATCTGCTGATAAAGGTTTAGTTCCATTAACTGAGTGTTTGATGTGTCATTAGTTCTGCAAAGGAACCAGAGATCAAATACATTTGGATCTTTCTTGGCACAAAAGGCTAGACATAGAGCTCTGCAGAAGAGTCTGTAAGAGACTGAGCACAGAAAAAGGGCTGCCAGTCTCTCCTGATAACTAAGGTTTCTGAGGGCACTGATCTTTTTAGTTATGAATCTGTGAGATCTCTCATATTGGGATATGTTTAGCTAAATACACGCCAAAAGGTGCATTATATTCAGTAGTGTGTCTGATAAGATATGAGTAAAGGGGAATTAAGACCTCATTGGATCTACTGGAGATAACTTTGGAAATTAAATAAACCAGATAAAAGACTTGCCAAACTACTGTGGAGACATGATGGTCAAATGATAAGGAATTATCAACAATAGTATCCAGATCCCTTACAACAGCATCCAGTTGGAGGGGTGCATCTTGTATAAGGTAAATTAAACTGTTCTGATTACCAAAATGAACTATGCTACATTATTTTAAATTTAGTTGAAGAGCATTGTCCTTACACAAATTGTTAATATTGTCTAAACCGTGTTGGAGCAATTGTGAGTTAGTTGAAGATCGAGTAACAGCACCCAAATTTACAGCCATCTGCAAACATAGTTAACCATAGACCAGAAGTGCTGGCCTGAGAGTCTGAGAAATATATGTTAATCCAGTGAGGGCCCAGGACTGAGCCCTGAGATGAGATACACAACTGGTAACTGTTATGCTTTTAAAAGTGGCAGCTCTATCCTCATGGGTTCTCTCAGACAACCAGTTAGGTATCCACCACACAGTATAAAGATTTATATTCAGATTTACAAGTCTGTTGATAATGTCTGCATGGCAAATAGTGTAAAAAGTCTTGACCAGGTCTAGACATGCTGCATGCACTGCATAACCACTATCCACTGCTTCAGTTACTTTTTCAAAGAAACTGATGAGGTAAAAGTGACAGAACCTTCCTTTGATAAAGCTAAAATGATGAGGGTCTAGGGCTTAGAGATTTTCAATGTCCATATTAATGAGGTCTGAGATAATATGATCTATAGTTTTACACATGAGACTAGTAAGACTAATGAGTGTATAGTTACCAGAGTCCAAGGCTGGGCCACCCTTGTTCATAGATTAATAGGTGATTACTAGGCTAATAGCCACATGGGGATCTTTTTAAGGCTACCCATGCTTCCCAAAGGTGATAATTAAACCCTGTACCTTCTGTTTTTAAGGTGAACACCTTAATCATTTGACCAGCCCCCCCACCCCCAATGCCATTCTGTAATGGCACTACAGTAGCTGTTTTCCATGCTTCAGGAATAAGATAAAGTCCAAGCAGGAAAACCTCACCAAAGGCAACCGCTCACAGCAAACAGCAACACAAGTCCATAAAAAGCAGTTGCCACCAGTCTGAAGAAGTATTTATTCGTCACTGATACAAGGCAGGAAGTACAAAAATAAAAGCAGTAAATAAAATCCAAGAACAGTAAGCACTTCCGGGTTATTACCCTTCTTCAGACAATCCAAACAGAACCAAGTCGCTATCCTCCACAAAAAGGAAGCCAATCTAGTGGTCCCCTACCATAAAAAACTGTACAACAGAAACTGTTGCAAAAGAGAGTAAAATCCCATGAGTGGAGGAGCTCCCTGGTCAGCCTCAGTAGGAAACTGCAATCCCTGATAAAATCCTCCAAAGCTAGTTACAAAACCAAAGTTGCCAGTGATTCTAAGGACAACCACAAAGCATTCTATAGCTACATCAAGAATCTCAATGGCAACATTCAGATCTGCTCTGAGTTACAGCACAATGGCACTAAATATACAGACCCAACTGATATTGCCATCATCCTGGCAGATAGGTTCAGTGCTAACTTCACCCCCTAAAGAGCTCATCTCTATACTGGAAGAATGCAAAGTTCCTGTAATCACGGCTGCACAGGTAAAAACCACACTCTCCAAAGCCAAGAACACAACATCCATGGGACCAGACAACATCCCAGGCTGCATTCTACATGAATTACAGAATGAACTGGCACCCCACCTAAGTACCATGTTCAATCATAGCCTCACCTCAGGCTTTGTGCTTGCTGAATGGTGCACAGCAACGGTTATCCCACTCCACAAGGGGGGAGCCACCACGGACCCCGGGAACTACCACCCCATTAGCCTGACGAGCCTGGTCTGCAAGGCCATGGAACGTATCATCATGGAACTTATAAACAAAGACACTGGTAATCTCCGAACTCTAGACCCCACCCAGTTTGGGTTTGTAAAAGGCAGATCATGTCTCCTAAACCTGATAGACTTCTTTGAAGCAGTCACCAAAGCCATAGACAAGGATAAGGTGGTTCACATAGCATATCTAGATCTTGCCAAGGCTTTCAACACCATCCTCCACTCTGGAATTATAGATAAACTCATTAAACTAGGTATAAATCTCTATGTCACAAGATGCGTTGCCAACTGGCTCACTGACAGAACCCACACTGTGAAAGTAGCAGACTCCAAATCCGACTTCAGACCAGTGACAAGTAGAGTACCACAGGGTTCAGTCCTGGGTCATCTCCTGTTTGGTATCTACTTCTCTGAAGTACAGGCTAACACAGAAGGTCTTTGGCTAATGAGATTCGCAGATGACTGCAAACTAGGAGCCATAATCAAAACTCCTAACGATGTAGACATCCTACAAAAGGGCCTTGCTGAGACAGATGCCTGGTGTCAAAGCCATGGCCTCAGGCTCAATGCCAAAAAGTGCATTGTCATCCTCTTTCATGAAAACTTTGTACCCATGAACTACAACATAGGCGGTAGTATACTTAACACCGAAAGTGTGATAAGAGACCTTGGAACACAGGTGGACAGTAGTCTCTCCTTTGATAATCACATCGCCATAGTAGTCAGGAAATCCTTCTTTGTGGCACACCTCATCACAAAAGGTTTCTAATCCAGAAAAAAAGAGGTCATTGTTCCCCCTCTACTCATCACTCATTAGAACCATTATAGAGTACAACACCCCTTTTGGTATGTACCTCACAAGACATCTACAACAACTGGAAAGGCCGCAGAAATACCTCACAAAGAGGATTACTGGCCTCAAACAGATGTCCTACGCAGACCTTCTAAAAAAACTCCAGCTTTACTCCGTCACATATCGCCTACTCAGAGGTGATCTCTGCCTAACATACAAAGCTATGTCAAACCCAGAGCTGTTGGATATGCTCCACTTAAAGAAATCCCAGTCCCGCAGAGCTACACGCTCTAGGGACCTAAACCTTGTCACCACAATAAAAAGAACACGCTGGAGGGATAGATTCCTGTCCCAGAGACTTCCCATACTCTGGAATAAACTACCTGTCTATATCCAGCAAAGCTCCTCTTTAGCACTCTTCAAGAAAAATGTTGATGATTGGATGGGAAATAGGAAATTCACCCCGGGGATCACCTCTGTGGCTCTGCTCTACAGTGGCACAGGAAAATAATTTTCTAGGGTGGCAAAAGCCAGGGTACCTTTTTAGCTGGGCTTGTATAGGTCCCAGGGCCGATAGCCTAGTACCTACCTATGAACCTGTGAACCTATGAATACATTACAGGTACAGGAAATCATTTAAAACCATTCACAGCCAATCAATGTTCAATATTGAGTCTGCCTTTTCTTCAGGGTGGGCTTAATAGGAATGGCCTCATTCAAGCCAGGAAATCCGTTTGCTGTTAATTGTATAATCCACCTAGTTTCTTCACACTCAGTCCTGTTCACAATATTGCCCTCTCTGTTCTCCTTTGGATATCAGCCTGATAACCATAAATTTAAAATTGTGACCTGCAAATGCTGATGCATGCCTAAATAGAGCAGTATGCTCATTTTTCAGCCTAATGGCTGATAGATGATTCAATATTCTAGTTTTTAACATGCAATTGGTCTTTCCTATATAATAACAGTTGCAGGATTGACATGTGGCTAAATATATGACATTCATAGATCTACAATTGTCACTCACAGCAAAATAATAGTTTTTTCCAGTGCTGGGGTGGATAAACTCAGTATCTGAATTAATATAGCAACAAGCCTTACAGGAACCTCATGGCCTGGTCCCCTTCCTTGTCACTATATGTATATGGACATCTCTACCTTTATTGCTTAACAAGTCTGTTAGATTTTTTTTTCTCCTAAAGCCAAAGGATGGCATGGTACCAGCAATTACACTCATTTTCTCATCAGAGGTTAGTATCTTCCAATTATTTCTGATTATATCACAAACCCCATGTACATTGTTACTATAAGTCAGCATAAGCCTGGGACCTTTGTTCTGTGACTTCCTATTTTGATTTGTGAATTCATCTGATTCCCTTGATTTAAACCATGGGTTCAATCTACCCTGTCTAAATTTCGTCTGCCTAGCAAAAGTCTGACTCACCTTCTCCTCTCCATAGCCCCTTTCTATGAAGTTATACTTTAGTTGTTCCATTTTTATTTCAAAATCATCATCCTCAGTACATAGCCTAGACACCCTACCCAACTGCCCTTTGACTATGTTGTTAAAGGTATACTGGGAATGCATGCTGTCCCGTGCTAGCAGGCTGTTTTTCCAACATCCTTTTCTATAAAGTGTGGTCCTGAAACTCCTGTATCCTGCAATAATCTTATATCCAGGAAGTCTAGCTCTGTTCTGGAGAAATTCAAAGAGAATTTAAGGAAGGTGGTGGAAGTTCCTAAATAGCTGACAAAACTAAAAAGTTCTGCCTCATCTCCCTCCCATAACAGAAATATGTCATCCACAAAGTGCCTGTATAGATGTATCCTATTCCTCCACTTGTTGGACTGTCCTAACACAAATTGCCTCTCCCAAAAAACTAAGACCAGATTAGCATAGGTGATTGCACAGGGGGTGCCCATAGCTACCCCCTGTGTCTGTCTGTAGTATTTGCCTCCACATATAAAGACATTATATTCCAAAACCATACTCAACAGTTCTCTCATCAATTTCAATGTGTCCTCCCCTAGCACATTAATTTCCATTAATAAATGTGTGACTGCTTCTATGCCATAGTTATTACTAATCACTGTGAAAAGACTCTGCACATCATGGGTTACCATGAGGTACTGCAAAATACCTTTCGCCTCTACAGTTTCTTTCAGTGAAGTTAGAAAATGCCCGGAGTCTCTCAACACCTCTATACAACCCATTACACAAGGTTTCAATAGGCACTCCAACCATATCGAAATGTTGTCAGTGATCCATCTCCTCCCTTAGACAATAGGTCTCATGGGAGGGTTAACAGGATCTTTGTGTAATTTTGGGAGAGCCTTAAAAACCAGTGTGGCCAGGTGCTGTATCCACAGAAATTTGAATAGATCTTTGTCCATTAAGCCATCAACTTGTAACCGTTTTAAACTAGTCCTCACCTCAGAAATAATTCTGTTTAATGCAATCAGGGAGATCTGAGTGTAAGTGGATGTGTCTGATAGCAAATCCACTAATGTATCCTGATAAAAACACTTGTCCAGGACAGCCACAGCTCCTCCTTTGTCCACATTCTTAATAATTATGTCTGTATTACCTTGTAAACCCTTAAATGCCTGTCGCTGCATATCTGTCAAGTTATAAAAACTCCTGGTACGCCCCTTAGACAAATAAAGTAAAATATCCTGTTCACAAACCTTAATAAATGCACTCACTGTATGATTAAAAACAGGAAGAAAAGTGTTAGGTTACCTGAATGGAACCGGAGCAGGCAGATCATCATTATTACCAAACATGGACATCAAGTTCCTACCAAATAACATGAGGTCCAAAATTGTATCGTTAAAACTACTCTCAGTACTTGTGACAAAAGTTAGCCCCTTACTGAGTACAAATAACTCATCAACAGATAATACATATTTAGATAAATTAAAAAACAATATTATCTTCACCAGTCATTCTGATGTCCTTCTTTTCTTGTATTCTCTCTGTTCATTCTGCTGGCGTGTCCAGTCCCCTTTCTTCTTGGCGGGAGCAGGCAAGGTGGCAAAAAAACGGCTACCGCTGTCATTGACCTGATGTGCCTTAGGCCGTGCTCCTTGTTACACATAAGGTTCAGTACCCGTTGTCGTGGGCAAATCATGGGAGGTATTAGATACATCATGGGTTTCCCCTTGTATATTCTTACTTAGAACCACTGTTTCTGAAACGTCCCCACTGCTGTGCAGACCAGTCGAATTAACGGCGTCTCCTACTTCTTTCAGTACTACTTCCTGTTGTGTAGGAGGATGGGAAGTATTACGATGCATGGGTTGTGTGTTACATGCCTTCCCATTCATCAAATGCATATTGGTACTAACACTCCCTCATCTGGATGGCCGTTGTGGCTGGCTTCTCCATTTCATTTCCATAGCAGTTTCTTGAGCTTCCCTTGATGAATAAGTCTTCTGATCTCTGGGCCAAACAAATATTTGACCACTGACAAAATCATTATGGTCTCTGTGTAGCTTTTTGTTTTTTTGTTGCTGTAATCTCTGATCAGTAGTAGAAAAGGTACAATATAAATCCTCCATACGCTTCACGTACCTTTCCTCTTTGTATTCCAACTCCAGTCGCTGCTGTAGCAGTTCTACCTCATGGCTGAGTGTTTGTTCCTCAGGTGCAAAAAATTCCAGCAAGGAGCACATATAAGAGAAACCAGGCGATATCGTGAACAGGACTGAGTGTGAAGAAACTAGGTGGATTATAGAATTAACAGCACACAGATTTCCTGGCCTCAATGAGGCCATTCCTATCAAGCCCACCCTGAAGAAAAGGCGGACTCAATATTGAACATTGATTGGCTGTGAAGGGTTTTGAATGATTTCTTGTATCTGTAATGTATTGTCTGAAGAAGGGTAATAACCCGGAAGTGCTTACTGTTCTTGGAGTTTATTTACTGCTTTTATTTTTGTACTTACTGCCTTGTATCAGTGATGAATAAATACTTCTTCAGACCGGTGGCAACTGCTTTTTATGGACTTTTGATGCTACAGGAATGTAACCAATGGAGAAGCTTAGATTAAAGAGGCTAAGTAGGGGGTCAGAAAGGCCAATTTGGCACTGATAATCAGATAACCCGGTATATTTTCAGGGCCCATGGAGGAAGCATTTTTAGTTTTTGAAAGGGTTGAGAGAGGTCTGATTTTAGATTCATGGTTCCATATTATGAAGACCTGTTCTGCATCTTTGATGGTCCACATGACAAAGATACTCCTGAAATGCGACTATGGACTATCTGAATTTCATCACAACTTTAGGAAATTGATGTGAAATCAGAGCAGTATGAGTCTGAAGCCAAATGATAAGTCACTTTGTGAACTACCAATGAAATAAGTCATGAAGGTAAGCACAATGCATCACATAACAGGATGTACTTGGCATATTATAGCAAGAGGTGTGCTATGATTGGTCAATTTATAGTTTGACTATTTACCACCACATGCTAACATTGGTATAGATCACCAATATTAAAAAAAAGATAAATTGGCAGGCATTTTGAAGAGTAAGTTCAATGCTCATGCTCCAAGGTTACTTAAGCACACACATGAATTTGAAAGGTACATATTGAAGTCACTGGACAGGTAAATAATTGTGGCAGAATAACCATCTGCTTTAGATCACTATTACTAGGCTGTATAAAGAAATAGTGACCTGCTAGGTATATAAAATTAAAATCTCTTACAGAAAAACATCATTTTCTAAGTTTGCTGTTATGTAGTGCAGTTTTCAACATTATACCCCCGAGGAGACAATCTCAGGCCAAACATGTTCCAAAAAACAAGATTCTGAGCAACCATGGATGTATAGTTAAACATCACAGTGTTTTTCATTGACTCTTCTAAGACTCCGATCCAAGTTTTAGAATTTAACAGATTTAAGAGTCTCTTGGTACTAATATCCCACACTCATTTTAAATATATTAATTCTGAGATTGTCCAACCTTGGGGGTAAGGACAGACTTCGTTATCCCCTACACTTCCATAATCTCACTGAAATTACTACATGCATTGGGACTTGACAGGGAAGTTGATTAAAAATTGTCTTACCATTTTGCAGTAACCATGGTGCAATATTCAGTGTATATACCAACATTGAAAGGACATATGTAGATTGTAGAGAACAGCACAGAGAAGGATAACAAATCTGAGGTGTTTAGGTACCTCACAGCAGTGAACAGTGCATGACTACAGCCCTTTGTTTAAATGAAAAAAATAATTTTTGGAAGGAAAAAATATATTTTGACAAAGTCATTTTTGGAAGTTGAAGATGGTCTATGAAATCAGTTGCATGTAAAACATTTCAGAAAATTTACAAGTCATACGTATCAGATAGGCAGAGAGCATACATTACATAAAATAATGAAATACATTCCATTTAATGTCTCATCAGTAAAACTGCTTATTTCTGTTTCTATATGGTTCCTTGATGTGATATGGGTTAAAAGTGTTAGGAGAAGGTTCTTTGAAACATTGACGAATATAAATATTTGCTCAATCTGTTTCTCTTAATTCATATTCTGTGTCGTTTTGCTAAATATTACATATTAATGAAGACATTTGGAGGAAAAAGACACCTGTTGACCATTAGAATTCATTTGGGAATCTCAGCAGTGCCCTGTGTTGTGACATTGCATCCTTTTACCTTAGGAATGAATGTTGTGATAAGAAGCGAATCTTAACATTTGTTTCAGAATGCACAGCAGGAGCTGTGACCTTTTCTTGGTATGAGCTCTGCTTTTTGTCCTAATGGACCCACTAATGTAAATGTATGCACAATATGAAACTAAATTGTATGTAAGGTTATTCAGACATTTTCTTTCGCGGTATCAGATAAAATGCAGTCATATGAGCCTTGTTATTATGAGCAGGTCTGAAACAGAGTGGTCTCCAATATTACACAGTACTCCCACCTATCTGTTACCCCAGGGTCAAAGCACATTAATGCAGAACTGATTTGCAAAATTTTCTCTAAAAATGATGTGATTTTTTTCAGTCAAAGCGCCAGAGGATTTGGGAATGCATGCCACTGGAGAACATGGTACTTTCTTGCTATGTAAGAGCTTAACAAAACTCAGAGAAAGGAATTTAAGTACTTATATTTTACTTTAAGCTGCTGCTCTTAATTTTCTCTGTTGTCATCAAAGCAGACTGCAGAAATTCTTGTGGTATGTTTTAAGAAGCAAAAATAAATATTAAATTTTACGAAGCAAAAATAAATTCATGATTTTATTATTTGCTGCTTTAAGATGGCTATTACTAATACTGCTAAACGCAACAAAAACACTGAAAAAATAGTAGATCATCTTTCACAACAAAACAATAGCAGTGTTATGCAGTTTTAAAAATGTGCCTTCCTTACTTTTTCCACATTTAATTTAAAAATCTCATTGACTAGAGTTTATAAAACAAATGTAAAGGAATGGGGTCAGAGCACCCCTCTATATTATGTCAGTGGCACCTGTCTGTTGCCAGGTATGCTGTTTGTGGCTTGTGATTGCTCTTTAAGCTGTTATAAATGAATCTGCTTAGGGGTGAGTTCTTCAGGATTGTACAAAAGCCTAGAAGTACCTGTTGCAAGAACGAAAAAGCCTAATCACACAAAATGCTTATTTACACGGAGTTACATGTGCCACATGTATGCCATTGGAAAAGAAGATACATAAAGTATGTGTCCATAAATATACTCTTGTTAATTTTATATATATATATATATATATATATATTGTTAATTATATGTATCATTCATCAGTGGAGGTGAAGAGAGTGTCTGATAGAGTGATGTTTATGAAGCTTGAAATTGATTGTGTAATGATGAATGTTGTTAGTGCATATGCTCCACAAGTTGGGTGATCGATGGATGAGAAAGAAAAATTTTGGAGTGAGTTGGATGAAGTGGTGGTGAGTGTACCCAAGGGTGAGAGACTAGTGATTGGAGCGGACTTCAGTGGGCATGTTGGTGAAGTGAACAGAGGGGATGAGGAAGTGATGGGTAGGTATGGTGTTAAGGAGAGGAATGCAGAAGGTCAGATGATTGTGGATTTTGCAAAAAGGATGGACATGGCTGTGGTGAATACGTATGTTAAGAAGAGGGAGGAGCATAGGGTGATGTACAAGAGTGGAGGAAGATGCACACAGGTGGATTATATCCTATGTAGGCGGGCCAGTCTGAAGGAGATTGGAGACTGTAAAGTGGTGACTGGGGAAAGTGTAGTTAAGCAGCATAGAATGGTGGTCTGCAGGATGATGTTGGTGATCAAGAAGCGGAGGAGGAGTGTGAAAGCAGTGCCAAGGATTAAATGGTGGAAGTTACAAAAGGGTGATTCTGAGGTGGAGTTCAGGGAAGAGTTAAGACAGGCACTGGGAGGCAATGAAGAGTTACTGAATAGCTGGGTAACTACAGCAGAGCTAATAAGGGAGACTGCTAGGAAGGTGCTTGGTGTGACGTCTGGACAGAGGAAGGAGGACAAGGAGACATGGTGGTGGAATGAGGAAGTACAGGAGAGTATACAGAGGAAGAGGCTGGCGAAGAAGAAGTGGGATTGTCAAAGAGATGAAGAAAGTAGACATGAGTATAAGGAGATGAGGCGCATGGCAAAGAGAGAGGTGATGAAGGCTAAGTATAAGGCATATAGAGAGTTGTATGAGAGATTGGACACTAAAGAGGGAGAAAAGGACCTGTACCAAATGGCAAGACAGAGGGACAGAGCTGGGAAAGATGTGCCGCAGGTAAGAGTGATAAAGGACAGTGAGGGAAATGTACTCACAAGTGAGGAGAGTGTGTTGAATAGATGGAAAGAGTACTTTGAAGGGCTGATGAATGAAGAGAATGAGAGAGAGAAGGTTGTATGATGTGGGGATAGTGAGTCAGGATGTGAAGCAGATTAGCAAGGAGGAAGTAAGGACAACTATGAAGAGGATGAAGAATGGAAAGGCTGTTGGCCCAGATGACATACCAGTGGAAGCATGGAGGTGCTTAGGAGAAATGGCAGTGGAATTTTTAACCAGATTGTTTAATGACATTTTGGAAAGTCAGAGGATGCCTGAGGAGTGGAGAAAAAGTGTTTTGGTACCTATCTTTAAGAATAAGGGTGATGTACAGAGCTGCAGTAACTACAGAGGGATAAAATTGATCAGTCACAGCTTGAAGTTATGGGAAAGAGTAGTGGAAGCTAGGTTAAGAAGGGAGGTGATGATTAGTGATCAGCAGTATGGTTTCATGCCAGGAAAGAGCACTACAGATGCAATATTTGCACTGAGAGTGTCGGAGAAATACAGAGAAGGTCAGAAGGAGTTGCATTGTGTCTTTGTGGACTTAGAGAAAGCATATGTCAGGGTGCCTAGAGAGGAGTTGTTGTATTGTATGAGGAAGTCGGGAGTGGCAGAAAAGTATGTAAGGGTGGTACAGGATATGTACAAGGGTAGTGTGACATTGGTGAGGACTGCTGTGGGAGTGACAGATATGTTTAAGGTGAAGGTGGGTTTACATCAAGGATCAGCTCTGAGCTCTTTCTTATTTGCAGTGGTGATGGACAGGTTGACAGATGAGATTAGACAGGAGGCCCCGTGGACTATGATGTTTGCAGATGACATTGTGATTTGTAGTGAGAGTAGGGACCAGGTTGAGGAGACCCTGGAGAGGTGGAGATATGCTTTAGAGAGGAGAGGAATGAAGGTCAGCAGGGCTAAAACAGAATATATGTGTGTAAATGAGAGGGAGGGTAGAGGAATGGTGAGGATGCAGGGAGTAGAGTTGGTAAAGGTGGATGGGTTTAAGTACTTAGGATCAACAGTTCAGAGTAATGGTGAGTGTGGAAGAGAAGTGAAGAAGAGAGTACAGGCAGGGTGGAATGGGTGGAGAAGACTGTCAGGAGTGATTTGTGACAGACGGGTACCAATAAGAGTGAAAGGGAAGGTCTACAAGAGGGTAGTGAGACCAGCTATGCTATATGGGTTGGAGACGGTAGCATTGTCGAAAAGGCAGGAGTCAGAGCTGGATGTGGCAGAGTTAAAGATGTTAAGATTTGCACTGGGTGTGACTAGGATGGACAGGATTAGGAATAAGTATATTAGAGGGTCAGCCCAGGTTGGAAGGTTTGGAGACAAAGCCAGAGAGGCAAGATTACGTTGGTTTGGACGTGCTGCAGAGGGATACAAAAAGGTAAAATCCTGACTTTAACCCAGTTATGTGCTATAGAGGGATCAAGTCCTGACTATGGCCCAGTTCTGTTACATACAGAGATTTAATCCTGACTTTAACCCAGTTATGTGATATATCTAGGGATGAAGCCCTGACTATGACCCAGCTCTGTCATACAGAGAGGTAAAATCCTGACTTTAACCTAGTTATGTGATATAGAGGGATCAACTCCTGACAGTGACCCAGCTCTGTGATATAGAGGGATCAAGTCCTGACTATGACTCAGCTCTGTTACATACAGGGATTTAATCCTGACTATGACGCAGCTCTGTGATATACTACAGTGATGGAGTCCTGACTATGGCCCAGTTCTGTTACATACAGGGATTTAATCCTGACTATGACCCAGCTGTGTGATATAGAGGAATTAAGACCTGACTATGACTCAGCTCTGTCATGCAGAGAGGTAAAATCCTGACTTTAACCCAGTTATGTGATATAGAGGGATCAAGTCATATGACCCAGTTCTGTTACATACAGGGATTTAATCCTGACTAGGACCCAGCTCTGTTATACAGAGAGATAAAATCCTGACTTTAACCTAGTTATGTGTTATAGAGGGATCAACTCCTGACTATGACCAAGCTCTGTGATATAGAGGGATGAAGCCCTGACTATGACCCAGCTCTATGATATAGAGGGATCAACTCCTGATTATGACCCAGCTCTGTGATATGGAAGGATGAAGCCCTAACTATGACCCAGCTGTGTGATATAGAGGGATCATCTCCTGACTATGACCCAGCTATGTGATATAGAGGGATGAAACCCTGACTATGGCCCAGTTATGTTACATAGAGGGATTTAGTCCTGACTTTAACCCAGTTATGTGATATAGAGGGATGAAGCCCTGACTATGACCCAACTCTGTCATACAGAGAGGTAAAATCCTGACTTTAACCCAGTTATGTGATATAGAGGGATCAAGTCCTGACTATGACCCAGCTGTGTGATATAGAGGGATCAAGTCCTGACTATGACCCAGTTCTGTTACATACAGGGATTTAATCCTGACTATGACCCAGTTATGTGATACAGAGAGGTAAAATCCTGACTTTAACCCAGTTATGTGATATAGAGGGATCAACTCCTGACTATGAGCCAGCTGTGTGATATAGAGGGATCAAGTCCTGACTATGACCCAGTTCTGCTACATACAGGGATTTAATCCTGACATCGACCCAGCTCTGTGATATAGAGGGATCAAGTCCTGACTATGGCCCAGTTCTCTTACATACAGGGATTTAATCATGACTATGACCCAGCTCTGTGATATAGGGGGATCAACTCCTGACTATGACCCAGTTCTGCTACATACAGGGATTTAATCCTAACTATGACCCAGCTCTGTCATACAGAGAGGTAAAATCCTGACTTTAACCCAGTTATGTGTTATAGAAGGATCAACTCCTGACTATCACTCAGCTATATGATATAGAGGGATGAAGCCCTGACTGTGACCCAGCTCTGTGATATAGAGGGATAAACTTCTGACTATGACCCAGCTCTGTGATATAGAGGGATGAAGCTCTGACTATGACATAGCTCTGTAATATACAGGGATCAACTCCTGACTATGACCCAGCTCTGTAATATAGAGGGATCAACTCCTGACTATGACCCAGCTCTGTGATATAGAGGAATCAACTCCTGACTATGACCCAGCTCTGTGATATGCTGCAGGGATGGAGTCCTGACTATGGCCCTGTACTGTCATAGAGAGAGAGGTATGGTCCAGCTCTATGAGACATAGAGATGAAGTCCTGATTATCACCCATCTCTGTGATATAGAG